>NC_051070.1:4076091-4341091 GCF_004664715.2 Peromyscus leucopus
ATCTCCTCCATCTGCAAAATCAACTTGAAACACTAAAATGCCCGGGGAAACTGAGTCCAAATGCTTTTCTTTCTGAACATTCCTTTCGTCACATTTTTATTGTTTCCTGTAGGCTGGTTGTTGTGCTAGCCACCTGGGCTTAGAGCTCAGTGAGAATGCTTGCAAGTCATCCCAGTGACAAATAATGCTCATGAGTACTACAAACCATGAACAGGATGAAGCGACTGCAGACTGGAGCCGGCTGTGAGCGCGGTCTACAGAGAAAACCACACAGGCGTTCATTCAGTTTGGTAAGAGGAAAGGGCTTCTCTAAGTTAGGGGAAATCTTTTAAGCAGGGATGAAAGAATGAGTAGAAGTTAATTCTGTAGAAAGACAAACAGGTTCTAAGGCAGAAGAAGAACCCAGAGAGAGAGCTTTCCAAGCAGCTAAAAGGTGAAGATGATGGCAGAGAGGGTGTCTGTACAGCCAAAGTGGGACCAGAACATGCTTGGACTTGAAGGTCATGCTCAAAGTCTGAGATTGTATCCTAAGATGTGGGAACAGTATGTCCCAAGATACTTCAAGTCAGGACCACAACTAACCCTAGAATGGGTATGAACAGAAAATGATGAAATCAGTTAGAATTCTGGTTTTATTAAAATATATGTGCTTACCACTCTTTTTTTTTGTCTGATCCAAACTCGAAGAAGGAAAAGAAAAGAAAGCTTATGAATTATACATAAGGCCAATTTTCAGATGGTTCACTTGGCTTTGAAAAGAAGTTGTGTGTGTGAGTGTGTGTGTGCGCGTGCGCATGTGTACAATTGGGAGACCATGGGTAGCTGTGGAGACGGTGTTTGCCCTAAGCATTAGGACCCGATCTCAGAACCTAGAATCAACATAAAGCAGCACACATCTCTAAACCAGGATTTGAGAAGGCAGAAATGGGAAGATCGCTGCGCTGTCCAGTCTGTCCAGCTGAATCATCCAGGCAGAGGGAAGGAAAGAAGGCTTAGAGGTGAAGAGCTCTTGCTGCTCTTGCAGAACTGAGTTTGGTTCCCAGCACCAACATGCAGCTCACAACCATCTGTAACTACAGTTCCCCAGGAGGCCTAACAGCATGCATGTGGTGCACATACGGATTTGTCCGCAAACATTCATACACACAAAAATAAACACGTTTTTAAAAAAAGGCAGATGGCTGTGGTGGTTTGAAGAAGAATGGCCCTGTAGGCTCCTACATCTGAATGCTTAGTTACCAGGGGGTGGCACAATTTGAAAGGATCAGGAGGTGTGGCCTTGCTGGAGGCGGTGTCACTGGGCTCTGAGGTTTCAAAAGCCCACGCCAGGTCCAGACTGCCCCTCTCTGCCTGTGGATGGAGAGGCAGCTCTCAGCTACACCAGTGCCATGTACCCACGAGGACAATGACAGACTGAGCCTCTGAAACTTTAAGCAAGTTCCCAGTTAATGCTTTCTTTTCTGAGAGTTGCCTTGGTCATGGTGTCTCTGCACAGCAACGGAAGAATGACTGAGACAGTGACTCCGTGGGTAAAGGGGCCGGCTGCACACGTCTGGCAGCTTGAGTTGGATCCCCTGATCCACCAACAGGTGGAAGGAAGGTCAGTTGTCTTCTGACCTCCACATGTGTATCACAGCACATGGGTCATGGCCTCCACGCATACATGTGTAATAACAAAAGCATTTTTTAAATGAGGTGTAGAGCAAATGAATAAGACCCATGTCAAACTCTGGCCTCTACACGAATGCACACACAAACATGTGTGTATGCACACAGTTATAACAATGAAAGAAATAAGGGCCAATTTTAATATTTTAAAAAATGAAACAGTCCAGAAAGTATCAATAAAACGAAAAGCTCCATTTCTCTGTTGCTATGCTCCACCTGAAACTTGGGTCAAATGTTCATTCTCCTGTCTTTTTTCCATAAGGTCTCCCATAAGGGAAAGTAGTTTACAAAACAAACAAAATACTTTCCCATGACTAATTTACATTGCTCCTTAGTCTCACTGTCTATTTCAAACTGTGATTATAAACATGAGTTATTTCCTCCCAAACTGCAATTATGTATCAAGGGTAAAGCCAAAGGAAGTCCCAGTGACAAGTTACAAGAAGGACAGGACCTAGAAGTGGGTGCCCAAGCCCGACATAGGCACTTTGATCTCAGTATTCCACTGGCAGAGGCAGGAGAATCTCTGTGACTTCGAGGTCACTGGTCTACATGGTGAATTCTAGGACAGCCAAGTCAACATAGAGAGACCCTATCTCCAAAAAAAAAAAAAAGGCAGTGGGGGCCCACGGGGTTCTCATGACACCATTATCTATGTTTCCCAGTGGGAAACGCTGCTCAATTCTAGTTCAGTTCATCAATGGTCTTCTTACATCAGGAGTTGAAACTAGGGAGTCCAGGTGAGTAGAACCCTAGTCTATTGTCCTGGGGGGAGGTGCCAACCAAATCAATTGCTGCAATAAACCAATTAATCCATTATCATAACTGAGCTGCACAGAAAACACAACATGACGTAGATCATCCCATCCAGTATTTCAACATGCTCTTGTGTTAAGGAGTCATTCCTGCACAGATGTGTTTGAATTGAGGTGTGAAGGCCGGACAGCTGGAACACTTAGATCATTATTTGTATCTACAAACAACGTCAAGAAAACACATTAGTACACCCACATGTGTGTGCCCACATGCATATACCACGCATGAAAACAAATTTCTAAAAAATAAGACTAGAAAAGTTGAAGCTGTAAGAGTCACCAACTTTGGGAAGAAATCATAAAAATATCCACTGTTCTCTAATTTGGAATTGAACACAAGAATGTAGAAATTTTTAGTATGGTTATTAACACGCATACTCAAGTAGCTGGGAGGGGCAATGAGGAGGGAGCATGTCCTTTGACTTCACATACAGGGTTAAAACCCCACCACTTGGAATGAGTTTTTTGAGTATTCCTTGAATACAAATAAATTACTCTGGGCTCGGAAATGAGCACACCCTAACTGACTGATAAATGTCATTGTATCTACTTTAACTTTCAATAGTGACTTCAGATTTAGCTACAACTAGAAGAATCCTGAAAGATTATCAGTAGTATTAGTTTATAAGGATCAGAAAAGAAAGTTATTAGTTAAGAGGAACTAGAAAATATTGCCCAAACTCCCCAATAACAAGTTAGATTTCCAATATTTAAGTTAAGGGGGAAATACATGGCATCAACTTAAGAGAAAACATTGAAAGCATTCAGACTACCAGCCACATCCAAAATGCATTCTTTGAGCAGTTTACACCCGGAAAAGCTTGCTTGCATCAACTCCTCCACCCCCCATTAACTTTAAATTAGCTGATACATAAGCTACAGCTTACACTAAACTTCTGTCTGGTTTCCAAGAATAGTCTCCTTCCTTTTTTGAGCGGGAGAGGGTAGATTGTATGAGTGAGTGAGTAAGTAGTGGTAGGGGGGGAGGAGGGAGGAGGGAGAGAGACGGGGGGGGGGGGGGGGAAGAGGGGGGAAGCTGCGTTATTTCAATGTAAATGTCACAAGCGTGCTTCTATATGTCAACCCTGATGAATGTTGTGAGATCTTCAAAGTATTTGACAATGTTTCTTTAAAGTTTTGCACTAATTCATTTCTGCCAACCTCTTGGCAATATGTAATCTTTTCCGCGATGAGAAAGGCCCTTTTAACTCATATTGACATTGTCACAGAATACATGTGTGCAAGTTTGGGCTGTCAAACCTCATAAGGGTGGATTTGGGCGCGCGCTCACTCTGCACAGGCGCGCCTACACTTAGCTTCCCTTTTCCCAGCGCCCACCTACTCATCCCTTCTCTCCTTGCAAGTTTGAAACTTTGTTTTCTCCGGGGTACAGAACAAGCGCTACCAATGTCCTAGAGACAAAGCGCTGAGCTGGGGTTTAACGGGATGCCCAATTTTAGTTGTGAAACAAAGCCCGCAAATCTGAGCCCCAGGAGGAGGAGGTGGTGCATCCCGGGCGGGCCGGGGCCGGGGATCGCCGCGGCCGCCGAGCCCCCGCGTGCCCCGATCTGCTCACCGCTTCACGCGGATGATCTGGTCCCGCATGGGCTTGATGTCCTGGAAGCTCTGCTGGTTGACCAGGCTGTAGACCAGGATGAAGCCCTGGCCGTTCTTGATGTACAGGTCCCGCATGGACGCGAACTGCTCGGTGCCCGCCGTGTCCAGGATCTCCAGCACCGACGGCGACGAGTCCACCTCGATCTCCTTGCGGTAGAAGTCCTCGATGGTGGGGTCGTATTTCTCGATGAAGGTGCCGGTCACGAACTGCACGGTCAGGGCGGATTTGCCTACCCCGCCCGAGCCCAGCACCACCACTTTGTACTCGCGCATCGTCCCTGCGCGGCCGCCGCCGCCGCCGCCGCCCGCGACATAGACCTGCGCCCGCGCGCCGCGCCCCGACCCGCGGCCCCGCCGCCCTCGCGGACACGCCGGCTCACGGCCGCGCCAGCGCCCTGGGTTGCCGGCGGCGGGGCGGCAGCCGAGCGAGCCGCGCACGGCCCTGGGAGCGCGGCCAAGCCGGGCGGCGACACAGCCCCGAGGGCGCCGGCAGCGACGGAGCGCGAGCCCGAGCCGGAGCCGCCCCAGCCGCGGGCCCGCAGTGCCGCCCGCCCCGCCCCGCCCCTCGCGCCTCGCGCCTCCACGCCCAGCTCCCGCCGCCGCCGCCGCCGCCGCCGCTTCCCCGGCGCTGGAGCGCGCGCCCGAGCCCGAGCCGCAGAGCTGCCGGGGGCGGGGCCAGCCGGACGGGGCGGGCTTAGAGGAAGCCCCGCCTCTCCCGCCGTCGCCTAGCGACCGGCCGCGCGCTGCCGCGAGGTCCCGCTCGGCGCCGCCGCCTGCGCCGCGCCGAAATAAGCAGGTTCCGCAGACGCCTGGCAACACCCAGCCCCACAGGCCTGCGCGCTGCGCCTGCGCGCTCTTTTCCCCCGCCCCCTAGGCGGGCGGCGACGTCAGACTCCCACGCTCGGGCTTTGCCGGCGAGGTGAAGGTGGAGGGGCCGCGGGGACAGGAAGGTGTGTTCACGGTGTTTGGGGACCCCACGGCAGGCTAGCATTAGGAGGGCTTGGTTTTCTCTTGTGAAGCGGGACGGCGCGAGCCCGGGGGGCGACGACAGCCTCGCGGCCGCTGCCTGAACTTAACACAAGCCGAGGGGAGCTCGGCGCGACTCGGGCGAGTCGGCGGCGCCCAGGCCACACGCAAACCCGGTCTGCGCCCGATGACGTCGCCGGGCCCCACCCACCACCCTCCAGTCCCGCCCTCCTCCGTGATTGACATAAGCCGAGCCCCTCCCACACCTTGGACAGGCAGCCGCGGGCGCCTGGAAAACCTGGAGCGCGGCTGCGCCCGTCACGGTCAGGAGACCTCAGCAACACCTCAGCAACAGCCTGAGGGACGGTCTACGCGGGAGCTTGGATTCACTGCAGCCAATCAGGTCGCGTTCCTGGACGCTAGCCTGCCACTCTTGACCAATAGAAAGGCGTCTCATCTTGTGAACCAATCGGGATGAAACCCAGTCCTAGACGGAGCCAACGCCCCTCCCGGAGCATGGCGGGCCTGGGCGTGTGCGCCTGCGCGCGCCCTAGGAACCAATCATAGACCAGTAGGCTTAGGCTGAGCCAATCAGAGCTCTGCCGGTGCCTGGCCTCCCAGTCTGGGATGGAGGCGGCGCCGGGCTGCGGGCGCTGGGAGGGGCGGAGGTGGAGGGCCCGGCGCGGCCGTGCTGCGGGGAAGGAGCGGGGTGTCGGCAGGCTGGAGGCTGGGTTTTGTGTTAACGTCGCTCCGTGGCGTTCTGCCTGGAGATGGGCATGGAGGTGGTGGCGGAGGAGGCGGGCTGGGTCGTGGGCGGCATGGAGGAAACGGGGTGAGCCATCTTCCGGCCCCCCGGGAGGCGTCCATCCAGCATCGTCGGCTGTGGTCCTCCATAGGCGCCTCCTAAAATGTGTATTTTCGCACTCAGCTTTAAAACAGCCTGTCTCTGGCCACTGCATCTTCGTCATCCTCTCCCAGCCATAATTTATGAGACGTTTGACCCTTCAACCTGCACTAACTGGCCATTGCCATTTATCTCCATTAAACTGTGTCCTTGAGATGACGACCCCTCACATTTCTTGAGAATGCCATATTTTTCCAGTTCTGTCAGAGCTCAGTGTACCCTTCCGCCGTTCAGATTTCCCACAAGGTCACTGTAGAGTGGCCCTGGGTCTGAGTTCCTCTAACAGCAAAGCATTCTTTGCCATCTTTTCTGTCACTTGTCAGAGTACAAATGTGTATTCTAATACAGGAGTCCCTGGCTGCCCGTTATTTCTGAACATTTAAAAAACATTCCGTATGCTTGAATTATCTAGCTCCAATGTAACTACAGATTTTCATTGAAAACAATTTAGAGCAACTGCCCTGTCAGACTGAAAATGTAAACTACTGTCTCTCCTTCTTTCATATCCATGGAGGTTTGGTTCCAGGACACCTCCCAGACCAAATGCCGGCACATGCTTAAATCCCTCACGTGAAATGCCATATTTGAATTTAGCCTACACATCCTCCTATATACCAGTTATCTCTAGACTCCTTGCAATACCTAATATATTGTAAATGTTAGGCAAATCGTTATTGTATAGTATTTGGGAGGGGGACATGAATCACATAACAAACATATGCTCAGTACAGAACACCATTCTCCAATGTTTTCGGACTATTGTGGGTTGAATACAGGAATACAGCGGATTGCTGATAAAGCTCAGTCATTATTTTGGCCTACATAGGCCGGTCATTACTTCTTGATTCTGTGCTGTGAAGATTTAAGAAGTTGAATCTTAGCCAGAGATAGGCAGTGAAGAAAAATTATGAGGAAGCATCAGGATTATTTCTGGGAGTTGAAACTCAAGAGGGTCTCCTCTCCCATTTTAAGCTAGTCGTGTAAGGAAGTGAACTAAAATTGAGAGAGCATGCGCAGGTGCTTCATGTCTGAATGGCTTTGGCAGCAATGTGTCAAGAGGTTTACACAGGTGGTGCTAGAGCTGGGCTTTTAGAAGTCTGATTTTCTGAAGACGAGGAGGCTTGCTGTGATATCTTCAGCTCAGTAGCAGCTATGGTTTTCTGAGGAACGGCAGAATGCTCCTGGTACAATTCAAACTATGTGTTTGGATGATGGCATTTCCAGGTACACTGGGGACTAAATAGAGCCAACAAGTGCCACATTTTCTTTGTGGCTATACCAGCCTGTGTTGGTTGCTTTTCTCACCGCTGTGACCAAACACAAAGCCAGCTTACAGGAGGAAAAGCAGCTTATTTTCACTCTTGGCTCGTGGGATTCAGTCTGTCGTGGTTGGAATGGCTTCCTGTGGCCAGAGCAGGAGCCCGCTTACCTATGTCTCTGAGGGTCTGGAAGCAGGGGACAGAGTTCTGGCTGTCCGTCCTCTTTCCCTTTTTAACCAGTCCAGTACCCTAGCTAGTGGGATGGCAGCGCGTACAGTCCAGGTTGTTCTTCCCTGCCCTCGGTTAATCCTCTGCAGCGTAGCCCTCTCGGACATGCCCACAAGTGTCCGCAGGTGCCGTAGGTGCTTCTTGACCCGGTCTAGGTGGCAACTGCAGGTAACTGTCATAGTTGATCTTTCTAGTGCCATGCAATATGGTGGGGCAGGAAATCTAATAGGGCCAGTGTTTTGGGGTGTGGGCTGGTATTAGGATTTGGGGTCCAGGGGATAACCTTAAGCAAGTCTTTTTCTGATTCCTAGTGCCCCCTAGAGTTGGGAGACTGTGAACTAAAGGAGATGTGATAAAAATTATCACAAGGTCCTGAGTCGATCCTGAGTCACGTCACCTAGCATGGCTGGGAATAAGAGCTCGGGCTGTTCTCCCTGACGTTTCATTTTGATCGTGTGTGAAGAATGCAGCCTGTGGTGTGGCTGCAGTTCGTTTCTTTCCATACTGATGGGCCTCGGTTTTTCACTTCGTGAAAGTCTTTTTTTTTCTTTTCCCACCAACACAAAACAAAAGCTGTGGGCAGGAATGTACCCCCTACTGTGGTTGGATGATGGCACAGTCCTGATCTGTTGTGGCGTGTGGGACATGGGTTGAAAGCAGAGTCGCTACAATAAGAAGGATGTCAGGGTGGAGTGAGGTGCTGCTAGCTCTAATCCTAGTTACTAGCATTTCTAAATGCAAAAGTTCAAAATCCAAGGCTTGCCTAGGCTACGTGGTGAGTTCAAGGCCAGGACTGGAACTTAGTAAGGGCTTACTTATACACTAAGATTAAAAAGGGCTGAGAATAGGACTCTGTGGGAGGACACATGCTTTGCATGCAGAGCAGAGGGCCTTAGTTCAACCCCCCAGTGCAAGGTGAAATAGAGGTGAACATATCCTCACCTTAGTCACATGCATATCGATGTCGGTGGAAGCCCTAGTCCAACAGTGATTCCAACAGTGAAGTCTTCACTCTCGTGCTTGTGGGAAAGACAAGAGAAAACGCGGTGAGAGGAAATTCAGTTTTGCTCAGAAGTGTAAACCTGCTTGGCAGTGGAGACCTAGCGCTGAGCACTGGCACCACAGGACCCCTCAGAAGTGTGCTGCTGGGAGAAAAGGGGAAAAAATGAAAACTTAATTTCTCTTCTCCCCACTGGATCTGAAGGGAGATATCTCACCTATATCCAGATACCCTCAGTTGTCACACTTGTGTTACCATGGAAACAGCTCCGTTCTATCTGTAAAACATGCTGAAAAGGGTGGAACGGAACAGAAAATGTGCTGTGTTTTCTGGCTTCGTGGGTTCAGCAAGAAGCAACTGTGCACAGAATTTAATATAAACGCGTTTGTAACGGGCATTTGTGACTTAACTAGTGCTTCTTAATCGTTAAGCCCTGACTCCTTTTGTTCCCTACTGAAGCCCGGTGTCTCATGAATCAGAACAGGGAGAACATGAAGAGCATGAAAGGCTGTTGGGCTTCTGGGAAATGTTGCTGGTGATTATGAAGGGGATGGGTGACTGACTTTCTAGGCCTCTGAGACTACTCACATAGTATGCAATGAGTCTGCGAAAGAAATCTATCGGGTGAAAAAATAAATGTTTCAGAAAGGCAACTTTGAAGAGATCATTTCGGAAAGAGAAGGCTCGATGGTTAAGGGAGAAAAGGGGAAGCCTGGCGAATCTGAGCTCGAGGTTCTGAGGGAAACAGAACTTCAGTGTGATTCACTTCCCACAGCAGAGGGCGGGTAGTGCTGTTGGCATACCCAGCGGTTTCCCTCCGTCATCGCCGAGGAAGCTGGGGTGAGCCAGGATTGGCCATTAACAGCAGAGTTTTGGCCTCTGCCCCTGGTTATCCAGAACTAGATACACGGCTCTGTTCTTCTCATCAGGATGGAAAGACCACCAGGCTGGGTGTGTCTGGGATTCAGGTACAAGTAAGCAAACACCTCATTTGTGACTCCACAGAGTGGTGTTTAGAAAGCAGCAAGTGTTTGAGGGCATTTTCATCCCGTAAACATTCCCAGTGCAGTGCAACAGTATTGTATTAATTGGGCATTTGCTCTCGTTTTCTGTGTTCTCGGGATACAACAGTAAACAGTTGACCTAAAGAGCTTTATTCTGGTGGGAGAGATGAGCATACTGTCAATTACATTTGAAATAGTTGTAATTAATCCAAATAAGAGAACATCAGATGAGAAAAACTATAAATAAACAATGAAATGTCATATAATAGATAAAGAATTAAAATTACAGAAATAGTTTCCAGGGCCTGATAATATTATATATAACTTATATATGAATTCATAGAACTCAAGAAAAATGGAGAAAAGGGAGTGGGCTAGTCAAAGATTAAGGAGAGTTAATCCAGAGCCCTGATCTGTGGTGGGTAGCCAGCCAGTCCAGCTTTGACCTGGAAGTACCACCCCCATTGAGGCTTCAGTTAATCCAGAGCCCTGATCTGAAGGAGGTGGCCCAGGACTGCCCGGATGAGTCCTAAGGAAGATGGAAACAAAGAAGAAAGCAGGATGCAGATCAAGGTAAGAGAAACAAATTTAATTGTTTTTTCCTTTATCAATAAGTAAAGCACACTAAAGCAACTTCTCCTTAAAATGTAGATTTACTCCAGATTGTGTGATTGAGGACAGCATCCGGTATGTTTGCCTGTCCTGTCATGTTTCATGACTATTCCCAGGATTTCTAATGCAAAAGTGGTCAAAATTCAAGGCTTGCCTAGGCTACATGATAAGTTCAAGGCCAGGCTGGGAAACTTAGTAAGGGTCTGTTTTTAAACTAAGATGAAAAAGAGTTAATGTGACTCAGTGGTAGGGCATCAACTTAGCATGCAGAGTGAAAAGACTTCAGTTCTGTGGTGGTTTGACTGAAAATGGCCTCCAAAGGCTCATAGGGAGAGGCACTGTTAAGCTGTGTGTCCTTGTCAAAGTAGGCATGGCCTTATTGAAGGAAGTGTGTCACTGGGGGCGGGCTTTGAGGTTTCAGATGTTCAAGCCAGGCCCAGTGTCTCTCTCTCTCTCTCTCTGCAGCCTGTGGATCCTGATGTAGAGCTCTCAGCTGCCTCTCCAGCACCACGTCTGCCTGCTTGCCGCCACGCTTCCTGCTGTGACAATAGTGGAGTAAACCTCTGAACTGTAAGCCAGCCCCAATCAAGTCCTTTCTTTCATAAGAGTTGCTGTGGTCATGGTGTCTCTTCACAGCAATGGAAACCCTACCTAAGACAGATTCAATCCCCAGTACAAGAATAAAGTAAAATAAAAGGTTTAGGTGAAATACTGGTGTCCATATCCTCACCTTAGTCACATGCACTTCTATGTCGGTGGAAGCCCTATTCCAACAGTGATTCCAACAGTTAAGTCTTCACTCTCGTGCTTGTGGGAAAGACAAGAGAAAACGCAGTAAGAGAAAATTCAGTTTTGCTCAGAAGTGTAAACCTGCTTGGCAGTGGAGACCTAGCGCTGAGCACTGGCACCACAGGGTCCTTTTGGCCTCAGAAGTGTGCTGCTGGGAGAAAAGAGGGGGGGATCCTAATTTTTCTTCTCCCCACTCACCCTACATCCAGATGTCCTCCGGTGTCACACACGCTGCTTTGGGAAGCTGTAGGACGATGCAGGAATGGACTCGAAGCCCAGCTTCACCTCCAACACTGTGGAACAGGACTGTCCATCATGGGTTTTACCCAGTTCTTTAGTTCAGTGTAGGAATCACCATCTACCAATGCTCTCTGGAGAAAAGTCAGAGGCCAGAGTCTCAAAGCAAGATTGCAAACTGTATAGAATAATAAAAGAAAGATGTATACAGAAGAGGACTGGGGATTTGGTCATTCAGTAAAGAGCTCACATGAGGACAGAAGAGGACACGGAATGTGGACCATTTGGTAAAGTGTGCACTTGAGCGCCAGAGTTTGATCCCTGGAATCCATGTAAAAGTATAGGTATGCTGGAATACATGTGTGAACCCAGGGCTGAGGAGTCAGAAACATGTGGATCCTGGAGCTCACTGGCCACATAGCCTATACTACTTAATAAATTCCAGTCCAGGGAATAATTCTGCCTGTGGAAAAACAGTGGAGGAAAGGTAAAATTGTCTGAGGAACAACATTCAAGGTTGCCTGTGGTCTCCACACTGTGTGTGTGCGTGTGTGTGTACATGCATGTGAACTTGCAGACACATGCACCTACACACAAACATGTACATACATACACAAAAATATTTAGAAGACAAAGAAGAGTGCAAGGCTGCATCTGAAATTAAGGCATTATTCCAAAAGGGTGACCTAACTGTGGGCGTCAGAAGAGAATTCTCGTCAGAAGTAGTGAACTCAAGGGCCTTGAATAGAAAGGACTCAAACTTTTACACAATAGAAGATGGAAGAGTAGACTAGATGAAGACAGGCAAGAAAAAGTTTTGCTTGTAGTTATTGTTCCTGGGAGCTGTCCTGGTGTGTATTATGTGGAAATGAAAAGAACTGGATTGAAAAGAAGCATTTCAATAGACTAGTAAATATAAAAATAATCTTTTTTGCATAAATAATTTCATTTAAAATGTTTCCCTCAGAATGCCTTTTTGTACTTTGTTATAGAAAAGTCTCTTCAACAACAAAATGAAACTGAGGAATAACAAGTTATATATAAATGAAATGTTTTAGGGAAAAAATCCTCAGGTAATAGTAGATAAACTACAATAAAAACTTGTAATTAACATCACAGATTTATGTATTTTCTGGTTAAATATGGTTGTAATGATTTTTCTAATGTTATTTTCTATACCTATGTTAGAATACTTAAAAATCTAAACTAAACACATCTTTTATTATTGGAGGTACAATTTACTGCTCACTTTTTTTTTTTTTTTTGGTTTTTCAAGACAGGGTTTCTCTGTGTAGCTTTGCGCCTTTCCTGGAACTCACTCTGTAGCTCAGGCTGGCCTCGAACTCACAGAGATCTGCCTGGCTCTGCCTCCCGAGTGCTGGGATTAAAGGCGTGTGCCACCACCACTCGGCATACTGCTCACTTTTTAATGACCCTGGGATGGTTTGAAAGAAAATCACCCCGCAAGGGGGGAGTGGCACTAATGGAGGTGTAGCCTTGTTGGAGTAGATGTGGTTCTGTTGGAGGAATTGACTCCCATAAATTGACCTTTGACCTTCACACAAGCTTCATGGTAGTCCACCCCATAGTCGAAAATAAATAAATATAAAAAATTAGTGTGTCTTTTATTTTAAAAATCCACTGGTTGTCACTGCTACTTGGGTTGAGTCGTTCCAAACCTTGACATTTGCACCTATCTTGCGAGTACCCGAGAAGTGACTGTCCTAGGCAGGATGGAGCGCCCCGAGATGGCACAGCTGCCTTGGGCTGGGCCTTCTGAAACTCATGAGGTGGAGGAGTAGGTGAGATCAAGTCTGTAGGAAGAAATACAAGAAGGAACTTTAGATGACCTGGCCACACTGTGGTCAGGGCACAGGACTCAGAAACACGATGACCAGAGTTCAAGAGAGCACATTCCATGCTTCAAGCTGAGGGTTCTGTAGTGGAGGGTACTGGAGGGCGAAGGGGTTCCACCAGGGCAGAATGGGAGAGGTGGCTGTTTGCCTTAGGTAGCTATTTGTGAAACTGTAGGGTCTGTCTCTCTGTGACCACATGGTGTCTGGGGTGGGGTCGCCCCTCACTGTCTGCAGTTCCCAAGTAGCTGACTTCCTGGAACATTGAGCTCCATTCAGGGTCTTGGCTGTGTGCATGTGTGTGTCTTTGAACAGTATATAAAATGGGTCTACAAAAACATTTACTGATAGTAAGTCATAAAAATTATTTAAAATTATTCTTTGGTATGCATATAATTTTAGCATTTATCAAGGATGAAAGTAAATTTGCATGCTAATGAGATGGATCGCTTATTTATTTTTACAGAGAATTAAAGCTTGGCTGAATGACATTCAGGATGCAGACCATCTTTGCTGCTTTTCAGAGTTACTGATATTTTGATTTTATAATTGTCACTGTTGAGAATGCCAATTCAAATAAATGCATAGTACCAAGTAGCAGAAGTATATTTAGGGACATTTCTCAAATTGTTGGAAAATCTGTCTAATCCCAAGCCATAATTCATTGAATTATTTTTTATATTAGTCTCAAGTGAGCAATTCAAGCAGCAACTTTAAAAATAAAAAAAATGAACAGAATTCAATATATAATAATTTGATACATACTGAGGAATAATGATAGGAAAATATTAAAAGTTTTTGTTTTCTCTAATTAAACAATTGTGTTGCCGTGAGACATAAGATGACATTATTCTTTAAAGAATCATACCAACTTCTGTTTCAATAAAATTAGTAAGGTTGTTCTGATTAGGTAAAAGTAAACTGACAGGAATAAACCATTATCAAGGCAAATTTGAGTTTTAGAAATTTGTCATCAAGGATAAAAAGCAATAGGCTAATTTATAAAACTCTTAAGCATGTCCTTGATAGTTTTGGTCCCTTTAACATTTCGTGAGCTTCCCCTTTCCATCATCATTGCTTAGAAGGCAAGGATGTCTGAATTCCAGGACTTGGGCAAGTGGCTAAGGAAGTGTGTGTTCATCCTTTTCTACGAGTCTCTCCTCGGAGCAGCCTGAGGGCTGGTAAAGGCAGAGGACAGCTTAGAGGATCAGAGCTTGACTGCAAGGGGGCTCAGGCAGGAGCCAGATGACAGCAGCCAGGGGGAGACACCAAGGAGGCTGCCTCCGTGAGTCCACAGTGGCTGTCTGGTTGGGGCCTTGGCATGATGCTCATGAATTACACAATAATCTGCTTCTGTACAGAAGTTTTTAGAGGCACAGTTGAGCATGCAAAAATGGCATTTCTACCTACTCAGAACACGATGCTTCTGTGTGCCCATATGCCCAACTTATTTTCAAATGTATTTGGGAAAAAATAGAAAAAAAGAGATTCTTGGTACTGAAGCCATGGAGTACAATGCACACAATCATTTTTATCTCTTTGTAGGTCCCTGTGAATTTTTTTAAATTGACTTCAGAGGATCCATGTTTGTAACACATGTATACCTTGGCATAGAGCATGTCATGGTACATCTTTCCAAGCTCATGGGACAGCCTGGTATATTTGCTTTTAGCAGCTTAGAACTGGAATCCAGAGGACTGGACACTTGAACCCTGTCTGGGAACCCTTTGGACTCTAATGCAAATAAATCTTTAGAGGACAACAACATAGAAAAATGTCAGCAATGTTGATTCTCAGAGCATCTGAGCAAAGCAGCGGTGGCTCACCTAGTTATAGAGGTGGTATCTCTTTGTTCCAGAGAGCTTTCCTCATGGGGAGATCTAGTGCATGAGATGCCTTATCCAGGCCAGCCATATACTAAATGTGACAAAGACTGAGTTATTCTGCTATAATGTGTTCTCACAACTTCCTATTGCATTCACATTAGAAATAAATGTCTTTCTACTGTTATTTTGTCAGCACTAATTACATATTAAGGCCCAGCCATTACTCAGAATCGAATTGCATCTAGCTGATGACAATGGCTTCTGGAGTCTTTGAATGTTCAAGGTCCTGCCCAATGCCCTGAGGGGAGATAGTTTGTTGTTTCTATGATAATGGACTACATTCTCACTCTCAGGTTCAATAATCAAGCATAGTACAGCAGCTGCAGCCAACAGCTGGGTCAGGCATAGTGGGGCCTGGGCTGCCCCGTATCTCCCAGCTGAGCCTGGTGCTAGTCCTCTAGGAGGGTTTGAGTATTTCCTGCAGCTAGTCCACAAATACAGAAGGAGGTGTCTTGCTTGACAGGCACTTACTGCTATTCCTATACAGCAATCATTTTCCAGCTGTCTTCTAGAGAAACCAAAAAGTAAAATGAAGCCATCTGGACCTTCAGACAACATCTAGCTTGCCCAGAAAACAGGTGGAGTTTCGTCTGTGAATATGGGCAGTTCCATACTGGCATCCCTACAATGAAGGGGCCTGGGCACTTCCAAATGGGGACCTATGTCATATTGGCAAATTTGCCCCCCAAATAGCTTTATATTTAATTAGTTTGAAAATAGAAACCCCAGGCCATATAATTAATTGCCTAAATTTGGACAGTTTTGAGGGCAAACCATGGTGCTATGAAGAGTAAGTCTGTGACAACAGGCTTGGAACAGACTCGGGGAAGCTGCCCCCCTATTCATAGGTTTTAGTCATGGTTTCTAAGTAATGCGAAGCCTGCAGACTCAGGACATGGTTTTATGCCCCTTAGCTGAGGTGCTCAACCTGTCTTCAGGCATGGCCCTGGACTTAAGATTGGGGTGAACAGTCTCAACTCCAGTTCCTACTTTGTATTCTAAGTCTGACTGTCTCCTGTCTCTATACCCAGAGATTCTTCTTCTTTTGGCTGCCATTCATGACTTTAATTTTTATTTGTGTGTGTGTGTGTGTGCGCGCGTGCGTGTGTACATACGTGCACTTCCACAGTGATAGGAACAACGCAGGCGAGTCAGTTCTCTGTCCACCGTGTGGTTTCTGAGAATCCACAGGCTTTGTAGCAAGCCCCCTCGGAGCCATCTTGCCAGCCCTGACTCTGATATAATTGTATCTGATATAGATAACATTTTTGTGTGTGTTTGGAATGGGACCAATGGCTTTCCTTCACTGGTTTAGACTCCAGAATTGAGTAAAATAGAATTTTAGCTCCTGACACCAGGGTCCCACAGTGCAATGTCTGATGCCTGTCGTGAACAGTGCCGTCACCAAGGAAACCACAGCCAGGATTCACGTCTGGGCGCCCGGAGGTTTGTCTGTGAGGACAGAGCAACAGCCTTGTTCTGAGATGTTTGTAACCTGGGTCAGTCTAAGGCTTCAAATCTAAACTCGGGGAGGAGCTGGGGCTACTGTTTACCATGGCCGTTAGCTTTCTGTCACCGTGCAAAACACCCAAGGCAGCCAGCTGAAAAGGAGGAAAACCGGCTGGAGTTCACAGCCACTGGGAGCTGGCTCCGTTTCTTTCATGCCAAGGGAGCAGAAGACGTGGAGGGAGGACTCATGGCGGGGCAGTGCTGCTCTCTGCATGGTGGCCAGGAAGCAGGGGGGGGGTGGCTGTACACCTAGGACCTAACTTCCTTCCCCAAAGCTCCACCTCCCGAATGCTGTGGGATGGTCTCTATGCTCTGAATGTGTTGCTCTGATTGGTTAATAAGTAGGGTGCTGATGGCCAGTAGCCAGGAAGGAAGTATAGGCGGGACAAAGAGAGAGGAGAAGTCTGGGAGGTGAAAGGCAGAGTGAGGAGACGCTGCCAGCCGCCACGATGAGGAGCGGGATGTAAAGTACCGGTAAGCCACGTGGGAAGGTATAGATTAATAGAAATGGGTTAATTTAAGATAGAAGAACTAGATAACAAGAAGCCTGCCACAGCCATACAGTTTATAAGTAATTTAAGTCTCTGTGTGTTTACTTGGCTGCAGGACTGGCCAGTGAGAGAGATTTGTCCTGACCATGGGCCAGGCAGGGCCAGGAAAACTTCAGCTACACCTGAAGGTTCTGTCCCTTTCCCGTAGGCCACAGACTGGAGAACAAGCCTCTAGTACATAGCCTCTGGAGTCCTTTAAGAGTCAGATCACAACTGGGTGGTGGTGCACATGCCTTTTATTCCAGCACTAGGGAGGTGGGGCAGAGGAAGGTGGAGTTTGATGCCAGTCTGATCTACAGAGAGAGAAAGAGGAGAGAGAGAGAGAGAGAGAGAGAGAGAGAGAGAGAGAGAGAGAGAGAGAAGAGAGTAAGAGAGAGAGAGAGAGAGAGAGAGAGAAGAGAGAGAGAGTGAGGAGAGGAGAGTCAAATCACGACACTGGAGATATTCACAGAGGTGTGCTGTTACTTTTTGGTAGAAGTGTGCATATCCTATTGAATCAACTCTGCCTTCCTGGAGAATGGAACTTGTCAGGGTGCAGATGGTGTACTTGCTCTTGTGATGTCAGAGTTCCCACCAGCAAATCACTGTTACCAAACCCCAAGGCTCACAGTCTCATATCTTAATATAGGACTTAGTACCCTGACCATGTCTTCGGAAAAGCACCTGCCCATAGTCGCTCGCCTGGTTCCTGGTTTTTTATTTGCTTACAGGTTCGGTTGACTGGTTCCCTGAGGCTCAATGACAGTTCCCAGCACTCTGCACAGGCTGCACTCTGACAGGGACTGAGGAGGCCTCGGGGAGCAGGGATGCACGAAGACTCTCAATATTACTTTTTCTTTCTTTTCTTTTTGGCATTTAAAAATAGCAGATTACATTGTGGATAAACCCACTCTGGAAGGTTACTGCAGTTTCTATGCACCAGTCTGCCAGCTGTATAGACTGCCTAAAGGAAAAGTAGCTGCCAATGCTTTCAGATGTCAGGACTTGCACCCAAGGATCAAGGTCTCCTTGTCTGCATCCTTTAGCAGAACCAAGAAAACAAACAGAAAGGCAAACCCAGGTAAGACATCGCATGCCCACGCCCTTCTCACACCCACGCCCTTCTCACATGTCCCCTCCCCATCTCATGTGACCACCCCATTCTCACCATAAGGCAGCACTACCCCGTGAAGGCAAGCTAGGCAACAATGGACTGCCCATTGGCAGAAAACCAAATATGCAGAATGTGATACTGTATGTCTACATAAAGAGAGTATCATGCACCCAGTAAGAAGAAGGGAATTCTCATATATGCTGTGGTGTGAATGTTGATGGAATTCTTTCCCCCAGGAGAAGTAAGCAACATCTGTATCTTCCCTGTAAGGTACCAATGACAAACCACTGTACTATCTCAATAAAGTTCACTATGGGAACCAATAAAGTTATCAGGCTTAATTACGGAGCATGAGTGAGGGGCTGCTTACAGAACTGTGTGCTGCCAAAGCAGATACACCAGAAAGTCTTTATCCTTCATGATGGCTTCCCCATAGCTGCATAGGTGCTGCCCCTCACCTCCATTACCTTTCGCAGCCTATATTCTAGCACCTCCCAAGGTCCCATGGCCATGTACAGGTAGAACAGAATTGCATACAAATGGCTGAGAAGAGTGGAATTCAGGTGGTGGTCAGATGACCCTCCCTGACACCTTCATCTCTGAGGAAACATCAACAGGCCTGATCATGATGGTCGCTTACAAGCAGCCACAGCAAAGGGAGGAAGATGGCCGTTGTTTGGATTGCAGGACAACCATTCACAGCAACTGACAAACCTTGAACACGTTGTACAAAGTAAAATTAGCCAATCACAGATGCAGAGGTGCTGCCCGAGTGTATGGAAACCCACAGTAGGAGAGAAAGGAAAGGATGGGCATAAGATTCTACCTGGAGCAGCGAGGGATTCTGGGAATGGTGGTGATGGGAACTGTGAATGTGCTCACGCAAGAAAGCGTGCACATTTAGGCACAGAGAATTTATAGTACGGATATTTACCCTGGCCACTGAGGAAGAAAAGACAGGAGGACGGCCACTCTGGGAGAATGACAGAGCTGTATTTTCCTTATGTCTTTGATTAAGCACAGCCTAAGACTCTGGTGGCGACCCATGAAACAAACTTTAGACTCCGAAAGCTAGAGACTAAGCAAGTCTAAGACTGACGCAGAGGGCAGTCACCTGAGGTTGCGTTTTCCTTAGATCCTAGGCTGGGGCCCGGAGACCTTGGCAGCCTAGATGCGCAAACCATTCTGGGAAAGAAGGAACGGAGGGAGGGAGGAAGGACAGAAGAGAAGGGAAGGAAAGAGTAATGGAAGGACGACAGGAGAGAAACATACAACAGACACATCAATGGAACAAGCAGGCAGGCAGGCCCAAGGAAAGTGCCAGACACTGAAGGGGCAGGGTTCGGACGTGATGGGGGAGGGGCATCGGCAACCACAGCAGGGCGACTCAGAGCTTTCTATGCCAGAGCCCCACCACAAAGGTTGGAGTTTCAAACCTGCTTGCATGGACTCAGAGGTATCCAACAACTCCATCAAAGGGCCAGGTGCAAAACCTTGCTTGGTTTAGCCTCCTTCCTTCGTCCCTAGCCTCCGCAGACCCTTGTCAAACGGTGACTTGGTTCTGGATGTAATGGTGTCATCCCAGGCCACGTGGCTCATAGCCCCGCCAGGAGACTTCCTGGTGTGCCCAGGCCACTGCAGTCCCTGATGACCGGCACTGCTCCTCTGCCCACACTTCACCAAACCATGGGTTTCTAGAGTGTTAATCATCATCCCTGATAAAGACGACTCAACCTTTGATTCCGTGAAAACAAATTCAACACAAAGAAGAGCTCAAGTGTTCAGTCTCCTCCGCTTCTTCACGTGCAGCGGGGCAGCGGGAGTGCCAGGGCTGGGTGGGGGCCATGTCACTGTCTCTCTTTGCAGCTTTAGACCAAAAACATCGCACGTTTTTATAGTGATGATTGTTATCTAGTGGTTAAAAAGATCAAATTAACTACGTAGTTAACGACAAAGTCAGAAATCTTGTAAAGTATCCATAGAACATTCCAGAAAGACCTAGCCTGCTTTCTTTAGACACCTAGGCAGAACTTAACTGACCAAGCACTGTGCTCCCTGTTGAGTGTTCAGTACCAATCCTCAAGTACTCTGTGAGCTTTTGAGGCTGTAGAGTGGCTTATCTTTGCATCTCTGTGGCCTCTGCACCTGGTCATGGGTTCCAGCCCCCTCTCATCCCTCGGGCAGGGCTAATGAGTGATATTCTCCACTGAGCACAGTGAAAAGCAACCACGTCTTCTCCCATTTACAGGTCTTCTGGACAGGCTCCCGGTGGTATCATGGCTTTGTCTAGTCTAAGCTGTGGAAGTAGATTTTAACTCTGTCTGCCTTGCAAACCAAAAACCAGGCTGGGGGGTGAGTGGTTATGTTACTTTGAGCCACACTAATTTAAGTAACATAAGAAGTTTAACTATCAACACTTACTCCATATTTTACCTTTAGAGATCCACTCAGTAGGAAATGAAAGAATCTGAGTCTGCCACTCATACCCTTCATGACAGTTTTACCCCTCCCTTGGTTAAGGTATTGGAGGGGCTTTAAAACTTCTAAACTGAAGATTCACTTTATAGTAGTATAAGAAAAACATATACATTACTTTTTTAGAGGTCTGGATATTTAGTCTTTTGTTATTTATTCAACTTTAATGAGGGAGCCTGTTTCAAAACACAAGGTAGAAGCTAATTGAAGCAGACAATGGACAGACAGACACACACACACATATGCACACACACACACACACACACACACACACACACACACACAACCCTCCCCCCCAATCTCTACTTAAAAATCAGGTAGGAGAGTTTTCTTACATAACACTGCACTCTCAGGTGATAGTTAGAAATATGTCAACAGGATATCCTAAGTCAGAGTTCATGAAGTCTGTCGTTTATTCCACAGACTTTATTCTTAGATGTTTGCTCTTGCTTATTTGCATGAATTATTCATCTCATGTCTAGAATGTAATATATGTCACAGAGCTACAGATTACATGATCCATCTTAAGTTCTGTGCATTGCCATCTAAAGGGGTGATCAGTCTCAGCCATTAGTTTTATTTATTAATCCCAGCTCAAGAAGGAGAGTCTCGACCCATCTTGCATTATGCTGAAACTGTAGATATGCTTTGTCCAGAATGTTGGAGGCAGTGCAGCCAAAGGGAAACCAATTTCAGTGAATTCATAAATTCTGTCAGTCCTGCATGTCAGGATGATGGAGGTGGGTGAGATTAATGTGTGGCCTCTGCTAGGCAAGAACCAGAGCACACTAGCCAGTAGGTGAAAACAGAATTCGACAGTCGGTTCCAAACTCACTCTGAATCAGCGAAGTCAACTTTGAAAAAAAAATTTTAATGAGTTGTCAAATGTACAGAATGTACCAGAATCCCCTTACTTTATTTTTCTTTTGTAATATTTGTGCATGTGTGTGCATGTGTGTATGAAGGCCAGAAGACAGCCCTGGTGGTTATTCCTCAGGAACTGTTCAGTTTGTTTAAGACAAGGCCTCTCGCTAGCCTAGGGCGTACTAAGTAGGCTAGGCTGAGAGAGTTCCATCTGTCTCCATCCTCATCCCCACCGCCGCCTGGGCTAGGATTAGAAGCACATGTCCAGCATTTTTTATGTGCGTTCTGAGGATTGAACTCAGGTACTGGTGCTTCCGAGGCAAGCACTTCCTCAGCTGAGCCGCCCCTAGCTACATAATACTGGTTTCTATCACAAGATCCTCCGGCAAATGGATTCGAATGTTCAGTTGGTTTAGTCCTTAAATCCAGGGACAGGCTGATCTCAAAAATTGATGGTGAGAATTCTTTCTGAGTTGTTTTTTTGTGTGCCTGGCTTTCCTTTGAAAATGCACAGAGTAAAGAGTAAAGTAAGAGTTGGGTACGATAGCCGTGCTTCTGGGCTCAGGGAAGAGGTGAGATTATCACATAAAACAAGTGGATTTAAAAAACTTCAGGTCACAGCTATTCACATCTTCTTTTGCTCTACTCCATATTAAGATGTATATATATATCACTCATATTCTTCTTTTAAAGATTTATGTATGTTTACTTTAGATGTCTGTGTGTTTTGCCTGGATGTGTGTATATACCACGTGTGTGCCCTGTGCTGGCAGAGCCAGAAGAGAGGGTTGGATCCTTTGACACTTGAGCCGTCCTGTGGGAGCTGGGAACAGGATGTTGGTCCTTTGGGAGAGCAGCCTGTGCTCCGAACCATTGAGCCATCTCTCCAGCCCTCAAATTCTTAAAACAGGCTTTACTTTTAAGATTTCCGAACAGCTAAATAGTTGTATGAACTCACATGTTTTGTGGGCGCTCAGGTCCCAGACCAGGACATAATGCTGCAGATTGAGAGAGGGCAGTGTACTGAGGTCACAGTGATCAGCTGTTCAAGCTGTCCCTGCCATCTTCCCATCACTGTCTTTAAACGCCATACCCTCCATGTGATGTCCTGCTAAAGACCGCTGCTTTCCAGCTTCCCTTACAACTAGGCAAGGCCAGCAAGGAGAGGCTGCAGGAGGGAAAGCTGGGCTGTGTGGGCTGTGTGCCAACTTTTCTGACCCTTACCCCAATCCCTGTAAAGAGTCACAGTCGTCTTTCCCGCTGGCAATCTCAGCCACTCACCCAGGAGAGAGGCTGCCCTTTGCTGTGTACACCCATAAACAATCTTCTGCTGAATAGCCTCTCTCTCTCTCTCTCTCTCTCTCTCTCTCTCTCTCTCTCTCTCTCTCTCTCTCTCTCTCTCTCACCTGCCCCTTTTACCCTGTCTCAGATTCTAACATACGGTACTGAAACCCAGGAAAGAAATCTGAGGTTCACAAGTGACCCAAGTCCTCTTCCACATGGACAGACCTTCATTACCCTTATCCATGGGGCTGGCAGGGTCACCCATTTGTCTCAGACTGCCATTTTTTCCACTCTGTCGCCATCCTTCTCTCTGCTCACTTTTCTCTGTCTCTCTCTGATACTGTGTGAGCTTCTGACAGGAGACCATACTCAGACAAAGTCATGCAGGTAACACAGCCAAATGTCTGAGCAAGGTAACCCATGGCCCTAACTCAGAGGCTCATCTTGTCTCGAGACTCACTTGGTCAAAGCTTCCAGGGGCTTTTCACCTACCGAGGGATACTCTGTCATCCAATTCACGGCTTTGGAAAGTTATTCAAGATATCCAATGGTGTTTTTTTTTGAAACCTTGCTAGACAATCCTATGAAAATGATGCTGTATGATTCTGTTTCTCTTTTAAATTGTCAGTTAGGTGGTGACTCTAACTGACTTACTTTACAAAGCTTCCAGGTGCTTTTCTTATGCAGGAGTCTAATATAACAGAGAACTAATTAGTTACCATATGATTCTATAGAACATGGTCCAGCCAGTTGTACAATTGCATTTAACCTTATGTTAACTTTATATTTAACCTTCTATTGACTTATGGTAATCTAGATGTTAAAAAATGTCCTCATTAACTCTCATGTTCCCTACTAGGTTAAACCTCCCGGTTTATGCTCTGGATGTTTGCCACGTGATACATTTTCTCGTGGCCTTGGATGGACTTTCTGGTGAGGCACCCTAACTGTGGCCCTTCTGCATTTCTACTTCTTCAGCCGGAAGAACTTACAAAGAGATTGGTGTCTGTAGCTGGAGGGCTTCTCTCCAGGTTCCACCAAAAGCCCCGCAGTCCCACAACCCACGTATAAAATAATCACTCTGACGCTTATATTACTTATAAACTGTATGGCCGTGGCAGGCTTCTTGCTAACTGTTCTTATAGCTTAAATTAATCCATTTCCATAAATCTATACCTTGCCACGTGACTGGTGGCTTACCGGCATCTTCACATGCTGCTGGTCATGGCGGCAGCTGGCAATGTCTCTCTGCCTCAGCCTTCCGCTTCCCAGAATTCTTCTCTCTCCTTGTCCCACCTACTTCCTGCCTGGCCACTGGCCAATCAGTTTTTTATTTATTGACCAATCAGAGCAATTTGACATACAGACCATCCCACAGCAGGTGTCCCCTCCCCACCAATAAAAACCCTGAAAGCAGTTCTGGTGACCTCCGAAAGTGGGACTAACGGGCCATGGGCCACCCAACTCTTTCCTCTTTTTGCCACTCTGACTCCAACAGCTGACCTGGAGCCTTCTTTGTGTCAGTTAGCCTTTCTGTCTCACCAGCTTTCAAAATACCTTAGAAAAATGTCAGATCCGCTTAACAACCCTCAAGATCAACTCGATTCTTTGTCTACCACTGCACCCCAAGACTAGATCTGACTACTACTGGGATTTGAACTCTCCTCCACCAAGGGTGCTGCTTCCACCCCAACAAATCCTAACTGCTTTGAGATGGGGCCTCAGAGCCAGGGACCAGACAAAACTCCAGCCCCAAGCCTTCTCCTCTGTGAGCTTCTGGTCCCTCCTACCTGGCTCCTCCTCTGTGTCGCTTCATTCTTCCTCAGTGTCCCCATGCTTGTGTTTTTACCCTGTCTTTTAAACAGTTACTCACTGAACCTCTATGACAGCTGGAAATCCACATCTGTCCTTGAAATGATCTTCGTGTCTGTCTCTCCCAAAGGAAAGGAAGCTCCATGAGGTCAGGGTTCAGGCCTGCTTTACTGCATCATTTGGTCTCTAGCTGTCGGCCCAGGGTTTGGACCTCTGCCAATAGTTGGTGAATGCTTAGCTGAAAAGCAAGGGCATTCCTGAATTTGGTGAGGAAAGGAATGGAAACTCCCAGGAATTAGCATTCTTGAGACTTAAAGACAAGTATTTTAATCCAAAGGCTGACTGTGTAAATGGGTAGCAGCCTTCTCTTTGAGAGCAGGCTGAACTGAAAATCACTGTGAAAGATGCTGTGAATGGCTGATTCCCTGTTGTTGAACAGATAAACCTACAGCTGGCTTTTGTATGGATGCCAGCTTCCTTCTTTCCATTGGAGGGTGGAAAACCGAGGGAGCAGAGTAGACTTGACTGAGAGTGACTTCGTTCTTCTCCCACTGTTGAAACCACCCAGAACTCCCAAGCCGTGTTGTTTTGCTGTTATTGTTTTTCACTTTCTCGTCCACATTCTGTTATTTGTACATACGTAGTCAGGGATGAACATTCCATAACCAGTTGGCACGCTCTTCCCTAGAGAAGGCTCTCTCTCCCGCTCTCAGCATTTCTTAGTTGCCGGCAGCTCTTTGCTCACTTTACTAAACCCGTGTAATTCCTAACTACAGTCTAGATCTTATCCTTTTACCACAGATAAGCATGGCTCTCAACCCTCTCAAAACCTCTCTTTGCAACAGACAAAGACAATTGCAGAAAATACACGACCCAAAGCAGAGTTTCCCAGCCTAGTCCCAGCTGATGCACCTACAACACAAGCCATGCATCTTCACACCCAAGGCTCAGAGAGCATTGCAGGAGAGAATCCAGAAAGATTGAGAGCCAGTGGAATAGGGGATGTTCTGGGAGGGGGTGTCTCCTGGGAATGTCAGAGGCTAGACCCATGAGGTCTCACCAACATGGCTGCCTAAATAAGTCCTGAACAAAGGGAACACCAACAGACCTGTCAACATGGAAGCAGGGAAAATTGGGAGGCAATTAAGGTGGGCTTGCCTTAAACCACTCCAGAGAGATGGGCAAAGTAATAGTTGCCTTAATGAGATCCTGGACGTTTCCTTCACAGAAGTCCCGCCCCATTGCATAGTCCCTACAAGCCACCACGAGGTCGTTACAGGCTTTGTTGGATCTGCCCACCTTTCTTATTTGGAAAGGTGCAACTTTTCTTTTTCTTGTTTTTGTCTCTTTCTTTAGTATTCTTTTCCTGATACTTTGAATTTCCTCTCTTCTCTGAAGCTGGCTCCTTACCGAATTGCTACCTACTCCAAAGTGGCTAAACTCCTTGCCAATTTAACTCAAAAAGTTAAAAACAAAAACAAGCATGGCCTTTTCCCCCTTCTCCCCTCCATTCCCCCCTTCTGGGGAGTTGTTGGGATTTAAAGCTTCTTTGCCCTGGGGTATATTCCTTTTAAACACTGACAAAATTGTTCTCAAGTCTTTTTAAAAATTCTTTTATTAATGAGACTAAGAACTCGTGTGCGTGTGCGTGTGCGTGTGCGTGTGCGTGTGCGTGTGCGTGTGCGTGTGCGTGTGCGTGTGTGTGTGTGTGTGTGTGTGTGTGTGTGTGTGTGTAATTTCCCTGGTATTATATGGCTCCTAGTAAGGGATTCCCCCAAATCTCCAGTCACGAGGGTTGGTGGTAAGCCTTTACTAGCCAAGCATCTCCCATGCCATGTTTTATTGCTTTAACTCAATAGCATGGATCAACCACTTGGAAATTAGGAAATAGGATTTCCTTTTGTTCTGTGGCCCCACCCTTGTGGATTTAGTTCCTCTCTTTCTTTCAGGATGGTGTCATTTATGGGCTTCCTCTTCAACACTGAAAAGGAAATCCAAGATTTAATTCTTTTTCTGCCCAAGGCTTGACTCAGTGACAAAACTATTGTTTTAAAGATAAATATCGAGTGGAGAAGTAAAAATTGGAATCTGAGAGAGCTAAACTTTTTGTAGTTCATTTTCATCCAGTTTTCTTGGACAAATATTTGTTGCAACTCTGGTGCAGAGGACATTGTGCTTGGTCTTAGCAAATAAAACAGGCACAGAAGCGAAGTTGTAGATATCAATGTGAGACAGACAGGCTGGTATTAAGATAGAAATATGAAGGAAGTCTGTGTAGGAGGAAGAAGAAGGCAGAAATTAATTCCAATGTGGGGATTTTGGAAGATGTTGGGAAGGTTTTAGACCTTAAAAAATAATTTTTTTTTTTTGGTTTTTCGAGACAGGGTTTCTCTGTGTAGCTTTGTGCCTTTCCTGGAACTCATTTGGTAGCCCAGGCTGGCCTCGAACTCACAGAGATCCACCTGGCTCTGCCTCCCGGGTGCTGGGATTAAAGGCGTGCGCCACCACTGCCCAGCAAAAATAAAATTTTAACTATAGTGTAGGCATAATCTGTCCTTCCAGCCAGTTCCCAAATAATCACACAGAGACTTATTATTAATTATAAATGCTTGGCCAATAGCTTAGGCCTGTTACTTATTAGCTCTAACAACTTAAATTAACCCATATTTCTTATCTATGTTCTATCATGTGGCAGTATCTTTCTTTAACATGGCATGCTCATCTTGCTTCTCCCTGAGTCTCCTGATGAATCCACCCTTCATCATCCCAGTGCTCTCTCTCTGTCTGCAAGTCCCATGTAACCTCTTCCTGCCTAGCTATTGGCCATTTAGCTCTTTATTAGACCAATGAGAGCAACATATCTTCACAGTGTACAAAAAGAGTTATTCCACAACACAATGGGGCAGACTTTAGTGAGCTTGAAGAGAAAGAAGAGGGAAGCCTGGACAGTAAGGTGGGGTCACAGAGAATGCTGTAGAAGTACTGAATAATACCCAGTACTAAGAAGTACTCATGTAAACAGACAACATGATCACTTCACGGTATGGTTGAGTGGAAGGTTTTCATTGTAGATATGGGAGAGAGGCTGTCCAGAGGCATCTGAAAGAGTCCAGAGCAGAGAGAAGGCAATAGATTGTACTTGGCCATGAGAGAAGCAGGAGGCAGTGCAGAGAGGTGGTGGGGAGTGGTGGAGACCAAGAAAGAGGGAGGGAGAGAGAGAGAGAGAGAGAGAGAGAGAGAGAGAGAGAGAGAATATTGAAAGAGCAGGGTTATAAGGAGAACGAGAAGCTGGGGGAAGAGAAACCTGTGAACTGGAGGGAGTTTAGGATAAAGGAGGAGGTGAGAAGAGCTGGGATGCTAGCATGGACTCTGAAGTGTGACTGCTTCAGCGGTTGGGATTGGGAAGCCTACTTGGGTTTGACTCAAGTCTGTAATTCTCTTGACTAGTGGATACCCAGGAGCCAGCAAAGCAGCTCAGGAAACTCCTTCCAATGGACTAAAGGAGTAATACTATGGTGGAACACTTGCCTAATATGCTGGAGGATCTCTAGTTCAATCCCAAGTGATGCCTCCATAGAGGTGGGACTCCCTGAAAACACCACTTACTTGCTTCATAAAGGAGCAGCAATTGCTCCATGTGGATGTGGAAGACAGAGATGCTGCAGCTTCAGTGGGACAGGAAGCCCAGAACACTAGTTGACTTATAGGCATGAGAGACACTTCAGGGCCTAAAGTTTAGGCTAAGTAAGGAAGTTTTTTTTGGAGCCTTTAAACTAAAGCTCATTTGGTGGAGTACTTGCCTACAACCTATGAGGCCCAGAGTCCAGTCTCAAGCACCATATAGATTGAGTGTGGTGGCACATGCCTTTGTTGCCAACAGGATATACAGTCAGTTCAAAGCCAGCCTGGGCAACATATAAAAATAAAATATAATAAAAAGAAAGCAATTAAAATGCTCCTGAGATTGAAAGAAAGGGCAGGGTCTCCTTCTAAGCCAGCACTTGGACAGAGAAGAACACATGGATTTAACAACAACAAAAAGTGCAGCTGTATTTTAAAAATGAGCAATGAAGATATTAATGACTAACAGTAGAATGGATGTAGTGAAGAGATAAGGAAGAGCAAAGGGTATTGGTAGGAGCCGTACAGAATGTGTTGCAGAGAGACGCGATGGGAAATACGAGAGGAAGGAAATAAGTGACGGAGGACACTTGAGAAACATCAGTAAACAACCCATGAGAGCTCCAAGAGGAAGGGAAGAGTCTGGGGAGAAATGCTGTCCCAAGGAATCACAATGTTGTTAAAAAGAAATATTAAAATTGAAAAGGCATACAGAACCCCAAGCAACACACCTGTGTGTCTAGGAACTTTGTATTAACTCACATCATCAAAGATAATAGGGAAAACTGCAAAACTGTAGATGGTAAGATTAGGTATAAAGGAAGCCTCCTCTTGACGTCCCATGCTCCCAACTGTGGGGTTCAGGAGGCAATACAGTATCTTCTAAACGTGGGGGAAAATGAATTGCATGTTTTCTTCATTAGTATTCAAAACAGGCATGTATTTTCCCCACTCTTGGGAGAAAGATTACTATCCACTGGCTTTTCCAGCCACAGCTACTAAGGGGACCATTTCAATGAAAAGAAACAAACTTCTTCCAGAACAAAAGAATAGGAAGCCACACGCTGCATATAGAAAATTGATTCATGCCTGTGCAAATGGGCAGACCTGTGGGTGACAGATACACCATTCAATAAATAGTGCCAGGCATTTCAGTACCCTCCAGGGAAAAACAAAATGAAATTCACTCTCCACATAAAGACAAACTCTCAGTGGAATAATTTGAAAGGTAGAATTACCAGAGATGAACATATAGGTAGATTTCTTTATGACCTGAGGGTAAGGAAGAACTTATTAGGCCATAAAGAAAAAGCTTTATTAATCTGCTGATGTTCAAAGTGGAAAAGGAAGAAGTATAACAGGAGGAGAAGGAAGGAGAAGGAGGGGAAAGTGTCAGAGGAAAAGAGGTTGGTGTACAGGACAAGCTTTGGAAGAGAATTCCCAAACAGGTAGAAATGTTAGGAAGCAGAGAAATCAATTTCACAATTAGAACAAAGAGTTCAATCACAAGGGAAGAGCAGATCAAAGGCAGTATCAAAGGGTGGGGGTGATGTCACATGAAAAGCTGGAGATGACCGTGAGGGATGCTAGACCTCAGGGTGTTTCCAGACAGTTTGACCTGGCAGGGAACACCCACCCTGCATGTGGGGCTCGGCATCCCATGGGCCCAGGTCTGGACAGAGAAAAAGGGGAAAAGGAAAAAGCTGCCTGAGCGCAATCATTCATCTTCCCACCTCCTGACTGAGGGTGTAGTGTGGCCAGCTGCCTCGTGAGCTCACTGCCACGCTTTCCCTGACGCGGTGAACACTGCTTTCAAATGAATTGTGAGCCAAAATAAAACTTTTTTTTTTTTTTTTTTAAGATAGGCTTCATCGTGTAGCCCTTGGCTGTCCTGGAAATCCCTGTGTAGACCAACCAGACTGGCCTTGAATTCTCAGAGATCTGCCTGCCTCTACCTCTACTTCTGCACTGGGATTAAAGGTGTGTGCCACTATGCCTGGATTCCTTAGGTTGTTTTTTTCAGATATTTTATCACACCATGAGGGAAGCAATACACAATGTTGACACACGTCAGTGAACAAATATTCACAGCAGTCACCAGGCCAGGGTGTATTTATACAGTGGGATGTTACTTGGTGATGATGGCCATGAACCTTATGCATGTATATAGTGACTCTGTACATATAGTCCTGAGCAAAGTAAGTTACAGGAGAATTTATGAATTTATATTCTATGACACCATGTACATGAAGTTAAAAATTCAAAATAACATTCCACGTGGTTCTAGGAGACATCCCTCTTAAAATCTGTGTGGTACAAACTCAAGAGGACAGGTGTGAAATCAGGAAGGCTTCCTGGGACTCAGCTGAGTTGTATATGCTCATAGAATATGAAGTCTGGAGGTGGGTCCATGATCCTTGCTTTATTTCTTATATCTTAATTCCACAGTAGATTCTTGAATGGCCAGAAATGTGGCAATGAAGTTGATACATGGGTGCCATTTCTCTCTTGATTCCAAATGATTTGGAAAAATTCAAACACCTGTGCAAATGTTTAGACAAACTCACACCTGCAACCAGACTGAGAACTCACTATACTCAACCTAGTGAAAGCAACTTCTCCTGTTTGGATCCCACCAGGTACAGGGACGAAAGCAGAACCCAAGTTGAAGCTGCACAGAATGGGATCAAGATGAGACAAAAATACCCAAAAGATTTTTTTCATATTTATTTGTTAATCTCTTTTGAAAGAACCAATCACATACATAGAGAGAAACTCAAAGTAGGGGCCAGGAAAATGGCCCAGTGAGTAAAGACACTTGTCACCAAGCCTGACCGGATGAGCTTGATGGTCCCCAGGACTGACATTGAGGAAACAGAAAACCAATTCCCACAAGTTGTCCTCTGCCCACCACAAAAGTGATGGTATATGTTCTCTCCTTCTCTCTCCCCCCACATATCTCCTCCTTCTCACACACAAATAAACACATAAGTGAATAAATTAATGTAAAAAACTATTAAAAGTTGAAAATACTGAGAGTCAGGTAAACATATTTATAAGGAATATTCAACCATTAAAGCTGATATTTAATGACATGGTAATCTCTTAAATTCCACCATAGATCAATTGTAGATGCTGTGGTCAAATCTTTACTATCTTGAGTTCTACACTCCATGACACACACATACCCCTTCTCTCTCTCTCTCTCTCTCTCTCTCTCTCTCTCTCTCTCTCTCTCTCTCTCTCCCTCCCTCTCTCTCTCTCTCTCTCTCTCTCTCTCTCTCTCTCTCTCTCTCTCTCTCACACACACACACACACACACACACACACACACACACACGATATCTTTTATGATCTCTGCTTATCATAAAACCTTCAAAGTCTAAGTGCTCACAAATGCTCCTTTCTCCTTAATGATGTGGTATAGATATTTTAAAATGTGCTCAGAAGTTATGTGCTTTAACTCTTTCCCCTTTAAAATTAAATCAGTCATTTTCTGACTAGGGTACAGTGTGTTCTGTACCAAAGGGAAAAACCCTGCTTGGAACCAAGGTGTTGTTGAATGGTTCTGTCAGAGACCTTTATTTCAAAGGCAAGATTTAATTTCACTGGAGATGGGAATGTGAAAGTGTTTTACTAGCAATTAGCTTTTAAAATAGTAGTGACTTCATTTTCTACATTTATGCTCAGAAACTGGACGTAGGATTTATGAGATTCCTTTTCTAACTTAGGTAAAATTGTTAAGAACACTTGTTCAGGCTAAGAAAAACAAATATGCCAAGTGTGACTTTTCCCTGGGACTCACCTGTGGCCTCTGTCACAGTTCTGAGAAGACAGTAAAATTAGATAATACATGAAGTCTAAGCTTGCTGAGTGGAGGCCATTCCAGGCTGGGCCACCCTGGTCTTCCTATGTCTTCATATCCTCTACAATTTTCATTGAATTAGTAACCATAATGACAAAGACACTCACTAAATATTCGCCTGCACTGTTCTCATTTATAGATGGTAAAACAGACCTTCAGAGGTTGTCTTGCCCAGGGATGACAGTTACTATGTGATCAGTTAAGTGATCAGAGACAAGATTGGAGGCCAGGAAATCTGATTTCCAAGGCACTCACCCAACCACATTATCACCTTTGTGGGTTTTTTTTTTTAAAAATATAAGTACTACTTTTAATTTTCTTCATGTAATTTTTAGGTTCACATGACTTCTTTTTTATCTAATTTTTTTCATTTTATATACCATCCACAGTTCCCCCTCCCTCCCCTTATCCCAAACCCCACTTCTGTCACCCAACCCTCCATCCACTCCTCATAGGGGGAAGTCCTCCTTGGGTAGTCAACACATGTTGGTATACCAAGTTGGGGCAGAAACAAGCCCCTCCCCTCTGCATCAAGGCTGAGCAAGGTATCCCTTTGTAGCTGGAAAGTTTCTCTTCAGGTCCCGCCAAGCCCCCACAGTCCTGAAGCCCACTTATAAAATAATCACTCAGAAGCTTATATTAATTAAAACTGCTTGGCCATTAGCTTAGGCTAACTACTGACTAGCTCTTACACTAGGGAATGGGCTTTAAAAAGCCAGTTCATGTACCTAGGATAAGTACTGGTCCCATTGCCAGGGACCCCTTAAACAGACCATGCCACACAGCTGTCACCCACATTCAGAGTTCGGTCCCACGAAGGTTCCCAAGCTGTCAGTCCAGAGTCCAAGAACTCCCACTATCTCGGGTCAGCTGTCTCTGTGATTTTCCCCATCATGATCTTGATCCCCCTTGCTTATATAATCCCTCCTCCCTCTCTTCAACTGAACTCCAGGAGTTCAGCCCAGTGCTTGACTGTGGGTCCCTGCATCTGCTTCCATCAGTCACTGGATGTAGGTTCTCTGATGACAATTAGGGTAATAACTAATCTGAGTACAGGGGAAGGCTAGTTCAGGCGCCCTCTCCACTATTGTTAGGAGTCTTAGCTAGGGTCATCCTTGTGGGTTCCTGGGGATTTCCCTAGCACTAGTGTTCTCCCTAAGCCTGTAATATCTCCCTCTGTGAAGACATCTCTTTCTTTGCTCTCCCTCTCCGCCCCTCCCTCTACTCTGCCATCTCAGTCCCTCCCATTCCCACCCTCCATCCCTTCCCCTGTACCCCATCTCAGTTTGCCCAAGAGATCTTAGTTAAGATCACTTCCCTTTCTGGGGCCCTCCATGTGTGTTCCTCTCAGGGTCCTCCTTTTTACCTAGTTTCTCTGGGATTGTGGATTGTAATCTGGTTATCCTTTGCTTTGAGTCTAATATCCACTTATGGGTGAGTACATACCTTGTTTGTCTTTCTGAGTCTGGATTTTTTCTAGTTCCATCCATTCACCTACAAATTTCATGATTTCATTTTTTTTAAACCACTGAGTAGTACTCCATTGTGTAAATGTACCACATTTTCTTTATCCATTTTTTGGTTGAGGGGCATCTAGGTTGTTTTAGGTTCTGGCTATTAAGAATAATGCTGCTGTGAATACGGTTGAGCAAGTGTCCTTGTGGTATGATTGAGCATCTTTTGACTATGTGCCCAAGAGTGGTATTTGCTGGGTCTTGAGTTAGGGTGATTCCCCATTTTCTGAGAAACCGCCACACTGATTTCAAGAGTGGCTGTACAAGGTTGCGCTCCCACCAGCAATGGAGGAGTGTTCACCCTTGTGTATTTGATGACATTCACCTAAGTCATTGGTGCAAGTGCCTGATACAGGTGGTCCAGTTGAATTTTTATCAATCTCAGCTGTTGTCATCATTGGTTACGATGGGTATAGCACGAATCTTAAAAGGTCTTATTAATAAAAACAAACCTGGAGCCAGGTATTGGGGTGAACGCTGGAAGATCAAAGAAGCAGAACAAGCCACAGCTTCCTCACCTTGCCAACTCCTCAGCTGATCCTGTTTCCTCAGACTGGAAGCCTCTCAGTCCTTATCCAGAATGAATCTCAGCTGAACTGTTGTTCAAAAGCCTGAAAGCTTAACCAGCTCTAGTTCCTGGTCCTCAGGCCTTATATACCTTTCTGCCTCCTGCCATCACTTCCTGGGATTAAAGGCTCTTGTTACCACGCCTGGCTGTTTCCAGTGTGAATTTGAACTCACAGAGATCCAGACGGATCTCTGCCTCTGGAATGCTAGGATTAAAGGTGTGTGCCACCATTTTCTGGCCTCTATGTCTAGTGGCTGTTCTGTTCTCTGACCCCAGATAGGTTTATTAGAGTTCACAATATTTGGGAGAACACTATATCACCACAGATGGGCTTAGCGTTCAACCCAGGCCTTTACTGTTGTACATACTCTGCTTTATGAGATAATGTCCAAAAGTTTTCTAAAGTAATGGTACCAATTTAAACTACCAGCAACTCTATGCTGTAGAATTTATTGTTCAACATGTGATGGTCTGATAGATGTGAGCTGGTGCTGGGACTGAACCCAGGCAAGGGCTCTCCACTGACACCAACCCAGTCTGTGCTCTACTGACTGCTTGGTTGGCATTTTTTGAGTCAGATCTCGCTATGTAGCCCAGGCTGCTTTCACACTCCCACTCCTGCTGCCCGTACCTCCTGAGTGCCGGGGTGACAGGTGTGAGTCATCATGACCATCTCACTGTGATTTTAATGTGAATTTCTCTAAGTATTGATGAAAGTGGTGAATTTTCCACATCTTTTCTCTTCTGTGAATGCCTTTTTAGGTCTTTCACCCATTTTTATATTGGGTTGTTTTTCTTTTCGTATTGAGCTACAGGCATCCTTTACATATTCAGATACTAAGCTTTTATCTCTTGTAAAGACATTGAGCATCTTCTTCTGGCTTGTGCCATCTCATGTCCTTCTAGTGCTTTCTGCATACACGGAAAGTCTCAATCTTGTAAATTTTATTTTATTTATTATTTGTGTGCACTTGGGTGTGTGTGAGGATATCCAGGTACGTGGGTGCCATGGCACATATATGGAGGTCAGAGGACAACATCACTGGAGTCACATCTATTTCTCTACTTCCCATGGAAGTCAGGCTTTCAGGCTAGTGCCCACTGAGCCAGCTCTCCAGGCCTCTGAAAGTCTCACTTTTAAAAGAGTTAAATTAGTCAGTCTTCTCCTTCAAGGGTCTGAGTTTCCTTTTAAGCATCTAAGGTCTCTCGCCCTACCCTCAAAGACGTCCCCCCCCCACTGCCTTAGTCTGCTTTCTATTGATGTGATAAAACACCATGACCAAATGCAGTGTGGGGAGGAAAGGGTTTATTTTGTCATGCAGCTCTCAGGTCACACACCCTGTCACTGATGGAAGCCAGGAGCTCAGGAACCTGGAGGCAGGAACCGAAGCAGAGACGCAGAGAAACACTGTTCTGTGGCTCGCTTACTTTGTTTCCCCATGTATCTCAGGACAACCTACCTAGTGTGGCACCACTCACAATGGTCTAGGCTCTCTCACATCAACCTTCAATAAAGAAAATGCCCAACAGGCACAATGCCGACAGCCCAGTCTTATTTTCTCAACTGAGGTCTCTCCTCTCAGATGACTCTAGCTTGTGTCACATTGACAAAAAACTAGAGAGCACAGCCATGTTCCCCAAAATGTTTAGTTTTACACTTAAGTATACTGTTTAAATGTATGCCTTCACATCTGACCTTTCCATCTGTTGTATGATATTTTGTTTGTGTTCTGACAAATAAAGCTTGTCTGGAGATCAGAGGGCAGAGCTAGCCACTAGTTAACCATAGAAGCCAGGCGATGGTGGCTCACGCTTTTAATCTCAGCACTTGGGAGGGGAGAGAGGAAGTGATAAGGTGGGGTGGAGATGGCATCTCGGCTCTTTTGTTGGAGCAGAGAAGTGACTGTGGCCGCTCCCTTCCTTTTCTGATCTTCCAGGCTTTTACTCTGATATCTGGCTCCTATTTTGTTTTGTTTTTTTAATTGTTTGTTTATTTTTGTTTTATGGGCATTGGTGTTTTGTCTGCATGTATGTTTGTATGAGGGTGTTGGATCCTCTAGAACTGGAGTTACAGACAGGTATGAGCTGCCGTGTGGGTGCTAGGAATTGAACCCGGGTCCTCTGGAAGAGCAGCCAGTGCTCTTAACCATTGAGTCATCTCTCCAGCCCCCCTGGCTCCTGGCTTTTATTGATAAGACTAACGAGGTTCACGCTTCATCCATCTAATTAGAATTGAGTCAACGATTTTCCTGTATGGTGTAGTATTTAAACTTTCTGTTTTTATCCATTGCACAACCAAAATGTGGAGTACCACTTCGTGCACTGTCTCTGTGTGCCCATGACCTTCACTGTCTGCCTTCCCCTCCGTCATGAGCCGGGCTTCCTTATTTAGAGTAGGCTGCCTTCAGCTTTACGCTTGTGTTGTGTTCCAGTGGTCAGACCGTGACTACCTGTTCCATGCTGTCTTAGCTGCTATTTCTATCAACCAGTCTATGTGGCAGATAACCTTGCTGTCTATTGAGGCTCTTCCCCTTCCTCCCCACGCTCCAGCTTTCCTTCCAGTTAGGTATGGCCCCATGTGACTGACTCCTGGAGTGCAGTGTGAGCAAGTGTCTGTTCACTGCACTGGGTTCTGGCTTCGGGCCACCACCGTTAGAGCCTCCACTTTGCATTGCTGGTGTGCTGTGGGATGCTCATGCTCTGGCATCTTTGGAAGTCACATGCTGTATAAGGGGGCATCTCTTGGCAGTTGAGTTCCCAAGTGACTGCACTGAGCTGGGCCCCTCTTGCACCTGCTCTCTATTAATTAGCCTTATGAGAAACAAAAATTTTTTAATGAAACCACTGAGATGTGTATATGACAACAAATGGGATTAACTTAATTAGTTCATATTGACTTTAATCCTGCCTATTTGATATGCACATTTGCATAAACATCTAAATAGCTGATGATTCTTTGGTGTTTTCTTTGTCAAACATGACAGTCTGGAAAAATGAGCTTTGCCTATTTTTCTTCACATTTTTTTTTTTTTGCACATTTCACTTCTTATATCTCATTAGTAGCCAAGAGCTCCTGTACAGTGTGGAAATAAAGCAACTGTGGTTCATAGTTGCCTTGCCCTAATGGTAAAGGGGACCCTTTGAACACATGCCATTCATTGATATGTATGGTGAAGGACTTTTGTCTAAATCCTTTTGGGGTGGTGCTAGTTTGTCAGGAGACTTTGTATTATAAACAGATGCCATCTTATCTAACGCTATGCTAATATCCTAGAGAAGATAACATAGCTTACTTCATTGAACTGGTAATGGAGATGTGTTCTCATAAATGCATTTTCCTGTGGCCTTCCTGTCTTTGTCTAAGTCGCAAATCAAGTAAGTAGCAGTAGCCTATCTTTGTTTACAAGTTTATTGTTTTGTTTACAAGGAAATTTTACAATAATTTTCATTTTTTGTGTTTGTGTGCTTGCATATGAGTATGTGTGCATGTTCATGTGTGCAAGGGTGAAGGCATGTGTGTGCTAGCAAGTACACATAGAAGCTAAATGTCACCCTGAGGTGTAATGGCACTCAGGGGCTATCCACCTTGCTTTTAAAGACAGTCTCTCACTGGCCTGAGACTCACTGACGAGATTAGATAGCTCCCCACTTCTGGGGTTGCAAGCATGTACCACCACATCTGGCATTTTTACAAGTTCTGGGAATTGAACTCAGGTCCCCATGCTTACAGGGCAGCCACTTCACTAAAAGAATTGTCTCTCCAGCATTGATAATTTTGATTAAAAAAACATTAAAGTTATTTCTTGAATCCTAGCAATTTTTTGTCTCTTCCTTCAATTTGTGCCCAAGAGAGGCTGCTGAACACTGGCCCGGCCTTCAGGCTGCCAACTGGTTCTTCATCAGCTTCTCCGCTGGCAACAAGCACCGTCTTGCTGGCGAGTCCAGCTTATTAGGGGAAGATGGATGTGGTGTTGGGTCAGGCTACAGAATCGCCCCTTTACTTCCTCCTTCATAGCTCCACAATCCAATTCAAAGGCAGTTTTGACATTTTATCTAGCTGTCTTTGCTGCTCTTCTCCAGAGACTCATCCAGTGTATTTATTCCATCATGCCCTAGAAATGGTCTTCTGGAATGTTCATTACTGTAAGATACAAATTGCTGAATTATTTGCTGAGATAGGCCAGTACCTGACAAGTGCCCTGGTTCACCTAATAGCAAGGGAACTTGACTATCCATCCCAGTTAACCTTCCCAAGAGCAGGACTGAGTGCTTGGCCTGCCTGTGGAATGACATTCACAAAGAAACTCATTGTAAGTAGTAGACACCAAACACTGGATTTGTCTGTCAAGGGTGAGGCTGTGGATGATTGACTGATAAATAAAACACTGATTGGCCAGTAGCCAGGCAGGAAGTATAGACAGGACAAACAGAGAAGAGAATTCTGGCAACAGGAAGACTGAGTCAGGAGATCCTGCCAGTCACCGCCATGAGTACCAATATGTAAGATACTGGTAATTTATTGGCCAGTAACCAGGCAGGAAGTATAGGCAGGACTAGCAGACAGTAGAATTGAGAGAACAGGAAGGCAAAATGGGAGGAGACACCAGCCTGCCATCCAGGGAGCAGCATGTAAAGGCAGCAGGTAAAGCCATGGAACACATGGCGACATATAGATCAACAGAAATGGGTTAATTTAAGATAGAAGAACTAGATAACAAGAAGCCTGCCATGGCCATACAGTTTGTAAGCAATATAAGTTTCTGTGTGTTTACTCGGTTGGGTCTGAGCGGCTGCAGAACTGGTGGGTGAGAAACATATGTCCTGACCATGGGCCAGGCAGGACTGGAGAAAACTTCAGCTACAAGGTGACTATTGCTTTTTATATTTCAGGCACAGTCCTAAGACTTTTGTGCATAGTAACTCACAATACTCATAGGCACCCCATGAGACCAAACCTTATCATCAAAAAATAGAGCAGTAGTCTTAGCTGGTGTCATTCTCGTGGATTCCTGGGAATTTTCCTAGTGCCAGGTTTCTCCCTAATCCCAGAATGGCTCCCTTTATCAAGATATCTCTTTTTCTGCCCTCCCTCTCTATCCCTCCCCCTACTCGACCATCCCATTCCCTCATGTTCTCATCCCTCATCTCCTTCCCTCTATCCCCCCTCCCAGTTTGTCCATGAGATCTTATCTATTTCCTCCTCCCAAGGTGATTCATGCCTGTCCCTCTTAACAGTCTTATTACCTAGTTTCTCTGGGGTTGTAGACTGTAGCCTGGTTATCCTTTGCTTTACATCTAGTATTCACTTATGAGTGAGTACATAACTTGTTTGTCTTTCTGGGTCTGGGTTACCTCACTCAGGATGATTTTTTTCTAGTTCCATCCATTTGCCTGCAAATTTCATTTTTTTTTTTTAACCACTGAGTAACACTCCATTGTGTAAATGTACCACATTTTCTTTACCCATTCTTTGGTTGAGGGGCATCTTGGTTGTTTTCAGGTTCTGGCTGTTAGGAATAATGCTGCTATGAGCATAGCTGAGCAAGTGTCCTTGTGGTATGATTGAGCATCCTTTGTCTATATGCCCAAGAGTGGTAATGCTGGGTCTTGAGGCAGATTGATTCCCGATTTTTTAAGACTCCTAGCAATAGTGGAGAGGACACCTGGACTGGCCTTCCCCTGTAATCAGATTGATGCTACCCTAATTGTCATCAGAGAGCCTTCATCTAGTAGCAGATGCAGACGTCCACAGCTAAGCACTGGGCCGAGCTCCTGGAGTCCAGTCGAGGAGAGGGAGGAGGGATTCTATGAGCAAGGGGGGGTCAAGATCATGATGGGGAAACCCACAGAGACAGCTGACCAGAGCTAGGGAGAGCTCACAGACTCTGGACTGACAGCTGGGGGGCCTGCATGAGATCGAATAGGCCCTCTGAATGTGGGTGACAGTTGTGTGGATTGATCTGTTTGTGGGGCCCCTGGCAGTGGGACCAGGCCTTATCCTTGGTGCATGAACTGGCTTCTTGGAGCCCATTCCCTATGGTGAGACACCTCACTCAGCCTTGATACAGAGGGGAGGGGCTTGGTCCTGCATCAACTTGATGTGCCAGACCTTGTGACTCCCCATGGGAGGCCTTACCCTCTCTGAGGAGTGGATGGGGGGTGAAGGAGGGGATGTGGGGGGGGGGGGGAGGAGGAACTGTGGTTGGTATGTAAAATGAAAAAAATTAAAATAAAAAATTAAATAGAAAGAAAATGGAGCAGGGAATACACTCATTTACCTGAGGTCACACAGGTAGAAAATGGATGGCCAGGCCTTGGGCTCAGCTGGCATGCCTTCCCCATCCATGCTTGGAGCCACTTCTGAGGCCTTGGATGGTCACAGCGCGTAGTGAGGTTGGTGAATGTTCATCTAAACCAGCAATCAACAGAGAGTGCTCATGCTCACCTACTGTCAAGTTACCCATTAAAAAAATACTGTAAAAGTTACAGGATTTGTGTCCTCAGGAAGCAATCAGCTCATGCCTTAAGTGTGTTGGTTGATCTATGTAAAGATTTGAGCTCAGGGAAAACACCTAATATGTGGTTTGCATTCAAAGCATATTGATGACTCTTAGAGTACTTGGGATAATCTACACATTGACCACATGTACATGTGTTTTTAAATTATTCCTTGATGTCTTAGTGGAAACTGTTATCAATAGTGCATTACCAAAGGTGTTAGTTCCCAAGTGTGACCCACTTAAACTTGCAAACAATATGTAACAACTCAAAGACATCTTCTCAGTTAGCTCTAAAATGACTTTGATTGGTTGTGAGAACTGCATTCTGGAGTTCTATAAATTTTGCTTCTAGTATAGATTTAACAAATGTAAACAGTGTATTTTATTTGAATTTTATACTGATACTTGGCTTTCATGTAAACTTATTTTTTTCCTGGTTTCTTTTCAAAGAAGTATTGATATGGGCTTAGGAATGTAAACCACTGTGAATAAAAATTCAGACTTTAAAAAAAGTTGTATTTCCCCTCAAGGTATGGGGAAATTTGCCATATCTTGAATGGATAATAAAAATTTTAATTTTGAATTTTCTTCTCACTATTCTCTCTTTTCTACAGGAGTGAATTTAACACCGTCTTTGGTAAGAAACTTTCATGATCAAATTACTTTGTTAAAAAAAAGTTAAATTTTAAATTTAAATATATTTTTCATATCAGATTAGAATGTTATCAAGTGCTTGAGTAGTGGGGTTTGAAAATGATTGATCTCTACTTGGATTCCCTGGGAGGCAGAAGACCATCACGCACAGAATTTATTAAAGAGCACTCAGGACCGGTCCATGAGGAAGAGGAAGGAGGCAGCATGGTTGGGTAGAGGCTGTGAAGCCGACTCCAGCAGGCCCCGGCTTGTCGGGGAAAGGGAGCAACTGCAGAACTGTTCCAGGTTCCACAAAGCTGCACGTCGGCAGCCATCCTGAAGGAGGGAGGGAGACTTTGGGCTGGGCATTTCTCTTTGGCTTGTAGGATTTTAAAAGGAAGCTGTGAGCATGGGCTGATTGCTTAGCACTCTAGGATGCAGGAAAGGAATGCTTCACCACAGCACCCATGGCTCCATCTTTTTAAAGTTGTTTGTCCTGTAAAAGCTGACGTTGCCCCCTATTTTGTTTTCAGCTTGTTGAGATGAGGTCCCATGTAAACGACTTGCTGGCCTTGAACTCCTTGATTCTGCCTCCACCTCCCAAGTGCTGGGATGACAGGCACAAACTACCACCTCCAGGCTCCCTCCAGTGTTTGGAGTACCTTTCATGGGGAACATCTTCCATCCATTCTATTTTATTTCACTTATGTGTGTGTGTGTGTGTGTGTGTGTGTGTGTGTGTGTGTGTGTGTGTGCAGGAACTGCCAATACCACACAGTGCATGTGTGTGGGCCAAAGGACAGCAGTGTGGAGTTGATTCTCTCCTCCACCTTTCTGTGGGTCCAGGGATGGAGCAAGTGCTTTACACTGGCCCTCCCTCAGCCACCCTACCACACACGCCTACAGTTATCTTCCTGTTGTTTCCTGTGTAACAGGAGTTCGCACCTTGCCCAGCTCTGTATTTATTGCTCCTACAGCCCATCTCTAGAGCCCTCTGTGGGGCCCTCTGTAACATTTCCAGTTCCCACCAGTCGGTGTGGGCTTGATGTCAGCTTAGTGATTTGGAAAGCATCAGGAAACACCTCCAATACACGTCTTGTGTTTTGCTTGCATCTATATTTTCTCCCCAAAGTAGATTGTAACCAGATTATGGAAACTTCAGGCAGTTTTATAGTCTAATAAGGAAGTAAATTATTATTATTATTATTATTTTTTGTGTGTTTTCTGGTACTTTGGAACACACAAATTAAAGGCTCAAAATATTATTAAATGATTAGGTTTCTAGTTAGCTCCTTAGGCAGGAAAGTGATTGTATTTCCTGTTTTAGATTTTTTTCCTGTCTCTTCTAATACCACTAGTGATTCATCCATGAGACATTTATTGAATCCTAGTGTGTTCCAGACACCATTTTATTTCTCTCCCTCCCTCCCTCCCTCCCTCCCTCCCTCCCTCCCTCCCTCCCTCCCTCCCTTCCTCCCTCCTTCCCTCCCTTAATTTTCTTCCTCCCTTCCTTTTTCTTTCTTTCTTTCTTTCTTTCTTTCTTTCTTTCTTTCTTTCTTTCTTTCTTTCTTTCCTTCCTTCCTTCCTCCCTCCTTCCCTCCCTCCCTCCCTCCCTCCCTCCCTCCCTCCCTCCCTCCCTCCTTTCTTTCTTTCTTTCTTTCTTTCTTTCTTTCTTTCTTTCTTTCTTTCTTTCTTTCTTTCTTTCTTTCTTTCTTTCTTTTGACAGGATCTTATACTACAGCTCAGAATGACCTGGGACTCATAATGATTGACCTGCCTTAGCCTACTTATTGCTAGGATTACAGGCTTTTGCCATCAAATTCAGAGCTGGATACCATTTTAAGCAAGGAAGACATGGTGATGAACTCCATCATAGTGTCACAGTCCAATGAGAGAGGTAAATCTTGCATCCACATCAGAAGTGAGAGAAAAAAATCATTACACGCCGTGGTAGGTGCTAAGAGAGCAATGCACACAGACGTGAGATGGAAGGAGCCATCTGAGAGCCAGGGTGAGGTGACATTGCCTCTGGAAGAAACAGACTCCGCACAATGAGAGAGAGACAAGAACAAAATCCATGAATTCAGGAGGCAGAAAGCACGCCATGTGTTTGAAAAGTGGATGCTAGAGGGGTTGAACAGCAGTTGGTCTAGGATGGGAGCTGTGTTGGTTTGAATGAGAATGGCCCTCGTGGGTTCACATGTGGCACAGTTAGTCTCCAGTTGAGAACTGTTTGGGAAGGATTAGGAGGTGTGGCCTTGTTGGAGGAGGTGTGTCACTGGGAATGGGCTTTGAGGTTTTGAAAACTCACGATAGGTTTGGTGTCTCTCTGCCTGTTGCCTATGAAGCAGGATGTAAAGCTCTCGGCTACTGCTCCAGCACCATTCTTGCCATGCTCCCTGCCATGATCAAGGACTAACCCTCTGAAACTGTTAAACAAACCATCAAATGCTTTCTTTTATAAGAGTTGCCTTGGTCATGGTGTCTCTTCACAGCAGCAGAGCGGTAACTAAGACGGGCAAAGCACAGGCTGAGTGTGGTGATGCCGCTCACCACAGGCTGAGTGTGGTGGTGCCGCTCACCACAGGCTGAGTGTGGTGGTGCCGCTCACCACAGGCTGAGTGTGGTGGTGCCGCTCACCACAGGCTGAGTGTGGTGATGCCGCTCACCACAGGTTGAGTTTATGGTGATGCCGCTCACCACAGGCTGAGTGTGGTGGTGCCGCTCACCACAGGCTGAGTGTGGTGGTGCCGCTCACCACAGGCTGAGTTTATGGTGATGCCGCTCACCACAGGCTGAGAATGGTGATCCTGCTCATCAAGGAAACAAATTTGAATTTTACCAAAATAGTCTCGGGAAACCAGGAGTCAATGAAGGTTTTCTGTTGTCATTTGTTAGTTTGTTTAAAATAGAGGATGATGGCAGACTTTCCCTGTTAGGGTGTAAATAACCTAACATCTTTTAGTTAGGATCTAGTTAGGGAAAGTAAGAAGTTTCAGCATCAGGACATCCCACATGCTTGAGTCCTTTAAAGACATGGGAAGGGTCCCAGTAGCTTCACTGGGTAGGGTGAGGCCTGGGAGGCTGCATTTCCAGCAAGGCCACAGCAGTTCTGTAGCTGGGCTGAGGTCTTCGCTTGGAGGTCTTCTGATGGCTGGTCAGGCCTGTGTGGATGACTTTGGCTAAGTTATTAATACATTATCCTTAGCTTCTCACCTGTAGATAAGGATGTTCCTAGAGAGTCAGCCATAGAGAGTCAGCGTAACGATTAAACGAGACATTCCATGTTAAGAAGTTATCCCAGAATATGGCCACAAAATGTTAATATGTTCTTGTTGTCAACATATAGACAACTTGGGGCTGGAGAGATGGCTCAGCGGTTAAGAGCACCAACTGCTCTTCCAGAGGTCCTGAGTTCAATTCCCAGCAACCACATGGCGGCTCACAACCATCTGTAATGAGATCTGGTGCCCTCTTCTGTATGCATAAAAAATAAATAAGTCTTTAAAAAAAAAAACAAAAACAAAAAAAAACATATAGACAACTTGACTTTTCTTTTTTTTATTAATTAAATGTATTCATTTGTTTTACATCCCAACTACAGTTCCCCCTCCATCCTCTCCTCCTGCTCTGCCCACCTCCTCTCTGTGCCCCCGTCCACTCCTCCTCTGTGTCTGTTCAGAAAGGGGCAGGCCTCCCACAGGTGTCAACTGAGAGTGGCATGTCAAGTTCAAGTAGGGTTAAGCTCCTCCCCTTGTATTAAGGCTGGGCAAGGCAACCCAGTATGAGGAATAGATTCCCTAAGCCAAGCCAAGCGCTAGGGGCAGGTCTGATTAAAGCGACTCTGCTTAACGGGCAAAGGAATTTCTTAGGGGAGAAAAACTCACTGTACAGAACAGAATTGTCATAGGTTCTGGAACACTGTTCCAGCCGCCTGAGTCAGTCTACATCTAAGCCCAGGAGGGAGAGAAGGGAGAGTCTATGTGTGTGTCAGGTCTTAAGGGTCACCCCAAGCCATGCCCCAGGAGTAGGTACTTCAAGGTCATAGGTAGGGAGGGCAGTTCCCTGCTGCATCTTTAGGGTGGTGCTTCAAGGTCATAGACAGAACAACTATCGACTACACCTGATCCCACTGCTCGGAGTTTCACAAATAGACCAAGCTACACCACTGTGAAACAAAAGTCTGTGTGTTTTACCAAGTTACTGTGAGGTCCTCAGGGTGGGCCTTTATAGACATGACCAGTGTCTATACAATGATGCGCAGCTGGTGACAGGAAGAGAAGGCCAGGTGACAGCCGCAGCAGAGACTGGAGTGGCGGTTCCAGAAGCGGGGGATGGTGAGAATTGGGGGTGGCCATCAGAAGCTCAAAGAGTCCAAGAAGGATTCTAGCCGGAGCCTAGAAATGAACATAGTCCCACAGGCACCTTCAGAGCTGTTAGAAATGCATTTCTGTAATTAGAAACTTCTCTGTTGTATCTTGTCAAGGCAGCCCAGGGGAGGAGCTCCTTCTGCTGTTATTACATTGTTTACCTTCCTTAATACTGCGATCAGGTGCCTGAGAGCTCGCAGGGTTGTTTATTTCTGCTCACAGTTTAAGGGGCACAGTGGGAGAGGGCGTGGTGGCGGAAGTGTGAGGCAGCTGGTCACAATGTATCTGCAGTCAAGAAACAGAAGTTGTATGGGGAGTGGAGCCTGTGACCCACTTCCTTCATCTGGTCCTCACCTCAAGGCACACTCCTAGCTGGGAAACTCAGTATTCAAACGCAAGAGCCTTTGGGGAGCATTCTGCCTTGCAACCAACTTCCCCATTTACTTGATAAGGGTCCAAATGTGTTCCTCTAAAGTGCATCTTGCATTCTTAACTCCTGTGAATATGTCTATACTTGAAAACAGTCTTGCAGATGTTACTAAGTTAATCCAAGGTCATCAGTGTGATTGGTGTCCTTATGAGGCAATCTGAAGAGACATACAAGGACACCATGTGACACCAGAGGCAGAGGCTGGAGCAGCATGGCTACAAGCCAAGGAAGCCAAGGATGGGCAGCCCCCACTAGAAACCGGACTGTCCAGAAGGATTCTACCCAGAGCCCCGTGAGGAGCTAACAGAGAGCCTCTGGTGGGCAGGGGGTTGGACCTTGCTTGTGTTCCTGTCCCCTGAACTGCTAAGATGTTCTTACTCTGGGCTTACTGAATATTTGTAGATGATGTAATTGGAGGCTTCCACAAAAAGAATGAGGCTCATTATTGTCATTGTAAATTTCCTATAATTTAGTCATAGGCTTTTGGCATTAATTGTTATTGAGTAAACAGAAGAGATACCCCTTCCTTGTCAATAAATGGATAGAACAAGGGGATAAATAATTCTGGTGGGACCCAAGCACTCAGTTGAATGCTATTTTAGGGGAGTAACTGATGGCCAGCAAGCAATTGTGTGTCATAGCCTGCTCCATGGGGCTGTTACATATCCTCTCACTTAAATCTCATTATGTCTCAGTGGAATAGACTCTATTGTGAGGCTCAGATTATGGATAAAGAAAATTGATGCTTAGAAGTTGTTCAAATGTAGGCATGAGAGTTAAACTTGGGCAGAAAATCAGCTCTAGGCCACTAAACTATTGTGACATGCAGACGCTGATCTTTCCTTTCTTTAGATCAAGAAAAGAATTTGTCATTACAGATGATTAATATTTGGATCATACTCCATATAAATATGCGAGAGTCCTGAGTATGCATTTATTCTGTGCTTTGTTTGGTACATCTGCATAAACCTAATCAATTTATCCAGACACGTCTGGAGCTCTGGGCGCTAGTGTTCTTTAAGCTACTTTGGATGCATTTTCTCCCTCTGTAAGTCCATGTATTTCATATTTCAATGCACGGACTTGACTTGAGGACTCCGTCGAGGCCAGGGAAGGGGTCCCTGGCAACCACTGCACTTGGCTTGTGTGCTCATGAGAGCTTTCCTGTGAACAGAAGAGTTTCTAGCAAAAGAAAAAGACTGACCTCATTTCTACTGTTTCAATGTGCATACAAGAACCAATGTGGATCTCTTGCTTACATAAACCAGAGGCCTGGGAAGACCCACAGTAAAGTAGGAGACAAAGGTGGACAAGAGCAGCAGCCGACTTCTCAGCCTCTCTGGACACAATTGGATTTTACTGGGATGCCTTCCATGTGTGACCTTTATGCAGAAATTCATTCTCTCTGGCTGTTTTCCCCAGACATTCAAATTGCATCTTCTCAGCAACTATATCTATGGGTCTGACTGCTCTGTGACTTCATGGAGCATCATTACTTGGCAAATTCCAATGGCTTTCATTCTGTTTTATTTTAGCAGAACCATATGGAACTTGACAAATCTAAACAAAACTGGGATACCCTGGAGAGAGGGTACTTCTGGTCCTAATAAAGAACTAAACACTGTCCTAAATGTCTAATGGTACTTTGTAGTTTGTAACTACAAAGTATTTCTTATTACATTGTATTCTTGTGATAGGGAAGAAAAGCTATTTATTTGAAGTAAAAATTTTTTTCTTAAGTTTACACTTCACTTTAAGCCTACATGCATATTGTGCTCAGAACTATAAAGAAAGTTTAGCTCGGAGAATGCCAAAGTAAGTTCACTGCAACATGGCTGTGGAGTCAGAATGAGCCAAGGCTTGAAGTTCCAATCCATGAAAGGGTTGCCTAATTTTCATGAGTTTTTATTTCTCATCTACATTGTGGGTGTAAGGAATCCTTTGTAAAGCTTGAGATTGTGTAAAATGCATGTGAACCAAGCCAGTCACTGCCTCTACCCCATTTCACGGAACAGCTCAATGTGGGGGGGGGGGGCATCAGAAATGACCTTATTAAGTCAAGTAACACATGCGAAAGTTACATGCAATGTGCTGGGAAGACACCTCGAGGTGGCAGGCAATCAGCTTTTGAAGGAACTGAGGCAGAAGAAATTGAAGTTGTGTGCTGTCTGGCCAGGCATGTGGGATGTGCCGGGCAAAGGTGCTGGGCGGAGCTGTGGCTCTCCATACCCGGGTGGAGGGGTAGACACTGAAAGGAACTGTTGCCCTCGAATCACACTGTACAGAATGGCATGTGTTTGCTGTGCTCTGCATCAGGAATGTTTGCAGCAGCCGGAATCACTTGTCCGTTATTAGCAATTCTCTTCCCTGACACAGCGTGGACTCAATGGAAATCTACACAGACTGTTTACCACGGGGTCTGGAGCCTGGATCTCCTGCCCGACGACTCACCCCCTCACCTTCTCCACCAAGGAACAGGGCGAAGTCATCATCAATTCATTCTTGGTGAATCACGTTTACTCAATGACTCAGTCATTTCTGTGGACAGGGAAGCACCCAACAGCCACAGCGGCTCAATTCCTCACACACTCGGATGCTTTAAGTGGGGAAATTATCCTCTAGGGAGTCAGTGTGTTGAATATTTCTGATGCTTTAGAAGCATCAGAATGTTGAAGAATATTTCACTTTGCCTGGCTGCTCCTAATTCCATAGTGTTGAAAAAACAAAAAACAAAAAACCCAAAACAAAAACCAACCAACCAACCAACCAACCAACCAACCAACCAACCAACCAAATAAAACCCACCAAACTTTGGTTAAGGACAAAGAATGATTTCTGGTCTGAAATATCCTTTTTATATTAGTTCAAAATGGAAATATTTTTCTTTTGACAGAGCATTACATAAGACACTTGACATCTTATATCTCAATACTTTCATACTAAAGAGATAAAGTAGGCTGCTTTCATATCCTCTCAGGTTTGAGATCAAGTGTTTTCTTATTGTTTATTTATACATATGGGTGATCTGCCTACATGTATCTCTGAGCATCATATGTATGCAATGCCTGTGATGGCCAGAAGAGAGTGTCAGATCCCCTGAAACTGAATTTACAGACAGTCGTGACCCCCCCCCCCCACCATGTGGGTGCTGGGATTGAACCCGGGTCCTCTGGAAGAGCAGGCAATACTCTTCAGCACTGAGCCGTCTCTCCAGCCCTTGAGATACTACACTGTGGTTTGTGGATACTAGGAGTCACAGATTCCCTTCCAACCCAGGGTATGTTCTGTTTTTTGTCTGTGTGGTCAGGCCCTTTGCATACAGCACCTAACTTTTCTGTCCTCCGCATCAGCTACAAATCACACTGCTCACTTAAGCTCCTTCTAGAAGCCTGTATCACAGGCCAATGGTCACTTTCTTTTCTTTTAATGAAACATGTTCTTTCCCCTTGCCCCCCTTTGCTTACCTATGTTCATGTCTCTTTATTATTAGAATCACAAGCAAAAGGACTGTATAATGTTGTGGAATTATTTTAAGGTGTGTTGCACTTGTTTATGCTGTGGAGCATTTGTTTAATGATGCAAAGATGTGTTGCATCTTTTATGTTGCATTTGTTTAACACTCTGAGGCTGTGTTACTGTGCCTGTGTAAAACACCTGATGGTTTAATAAATAACTGGGCAATAGCAAGGCAGGAGAAAGGATAGGTGGGGCTGGCAGGCAGAGAGAATATATAGAGGAGAAATCTGGGAAGAGAAGAAGAAAGAGCAAGAGAACAGGAAGAGGAGGACACTAGGGGCCAGCCACCCACCCAGCTACAGAGTAAGAATGAAAGTAAGATATACAGAAATAAAAGGAAAAAGCCAAGAGGCAAAAGGTAGATGGGATAATTTAAAGTTAAGGAAATCTGGTAAGGAATAAGCCAAGCTAAGAGTGGTTATTTTGGTTATTTATAATTAAGAATAAGTCTCTGTGCGTGATTTATTTGGGAGTTGGGTGGCGGGCCCCCCCAAAAGAGTAAGAACAAAAAATAACCAACAACATTTTGGTGTTCCAATGTGGGCCTGCATTTCCAACAACATTGGATGGTGGGATGTATTATTGCTAATTTTAAATGATGCTGAATGTATTTCCTAAGTGATCATATTAAATTATTTTTCTTGCTGTGAAAAGCCAAAGCCCGGGGCTAGGAAGCTGGCTCAGTGGATGCATGTGCTTGCTGCCAAGCCTGACAACGCGAGTTCAGTCCTTAGGTCCCGTATCGTAGGAGAGACTCAGCTCTCTCCAACTGTCCTTTGAGTTCCACGTGCACAGTGACATGTTCCCCCTCAAACGAAAGTGTGAAAGGAAAGAGCCAAAGCCCGAAGCAAAAAACGTAAGTAGTTAAATAAATAAAACCAAAGCGTTGCCCATCTCCCATCTGAAAGTACTGTTGGTTCTTTCATATCATTAAGTGATGTCTGCACCAAAGTAAAAACATTTCCGTCCAACTAATTAACTGTCTAAACAAGAAGGAAGCCCACACAATCCTTTTAAATGCTTCTTTTATTTCATTGGTTGTACATTGGGTGAGTGAACTGAATATTACAACCAAAACATAGAATTGATACAAATTAGACTCCTGTTTACACTGTAAGATAACGAATGAGGGAATTCTGTAAGAAGTGTTACGGAAAGATTTAGTAGAAATGTGACCAGTGGTATGTGGCTGAAAGAACATGTCTGTGAAGTGCTGTTACACCCTGAAAATCAAGAGTGAAATGGAGTCCCGTACAAGTGGAGTTAGTTTCCTAACTGCTGTAGCTGTTGAACTGACATCTTCCTGTCTTGGATATTGGTGATTTTGTTTTTGTAATTAAACAAAGCATTTAAGATTTATTCATCATAGTCAGACTTCTGAATATAAACAAACTTTTGGCAAATAATATTTATACAGAAAAATAGTTTTAGATCCTCTCAAATCCCAGAATTATTCTATAAAATTACATTATAAATAAATAAAAAGCAAAATCTGTTGTACATATATTTGTACATCTATGCATTTGCCTTGCCTCCTCCTTATTGTAAATGGCATATTTGACTCTCTGCATATTATAATCACAATTCTGGAAAATGGATATCATAGTAAAAAATACAGTCATCTATATTTGCTGGGGGATACAGGTGATGTTTTTGATGCTCCATTATTAAAGGGCTGAAAATAGCTATGTGCTAATAATTTTTAAAATAAAAATCATGAAATGAAAGAAAAAAAGACAGTTACAACAATTAGTCTACAAAAATATTTCAGTGATTCCCATAATTTACCTTTTAGTCTACTATCTTCTCCATGAGTTTAAATGAATAAGCAAAGAAAAAAATAAGTATGAGTGTTTTAGGCAAGTTGTAGCATAACTACATTGTTATAACTGAGAAAATTACAAATATCAATAATACATAAAGATGAAAACTATCGAAGTGATACAAGTTAGATACAATATCTTTCCACAAATTAAAACAAACACGATACAAGCACTACGCAAGATTATACTCAGAATGTGATTTTTCTTTTGATACAATTATCAGATCTATGATGTAAGATAAATAGATAGTAATTAGACTTTGACCAACATGAATTAAATGCAGATTTTTTTCTCAATCAAAAAAAATTGATATGGTTGATGCCTCTAGTTTTCAGAACAGGTGATGATACCAAAATTTAAAATATTTTACATTCAATCTCAAAAGTCAAAATACTTCAATCACTAAAATGTCCACAAAGAAAATGGATGTTTAAAACAATTACACATAATATCCATTTATAACAGCTGTTTCATTTCTTAAACAATAATTTAAAAACTATGTAGGTACTGTGTAGGCTATGTGCAACATATAAAATGTGAAATATGAAATATTTGGTACGATAGTGCTTAAAATAAACTTTAAAACAAACTTTCTGAACAAAATTTAATTGTATCGCTATTACCTTGAAGATCAACCAAGTATTTAAAAAAGTAAACAACATTAAAATATGTTTCATCCATATATAGTATATATATGTATGTGTATATATAATATGTATGTACTTGTATTAAAGTTTTTTATACTTTTGAGACATAAAATATGCTTTAAGGTGAAAGAATTAAAAGAACTATTTTTTTCCATGCTGTAGTTAGTTACAACCCTTTAACCCAACTTTTGAAATGCAAAAACAGTAATGGATATTTTAAAAAGTGAAACTATCTACCTCTTTTTGTTTACATAGTAATTTAGATTAAAGTCACATTTGCAGCTGTAGTGACTAAACTCAGACGAACTTAAACTGGAATATTATACAGACCTCCCCACCTACAGCTTCCCTGTTGGACTAGGCTTTAGTTTAGAAGAGCTATTCGGTAACAGGCAACCGGAGGGCGAGTTTGAAAGACCAATCCCTTAGATTCAACTAATTGGCATGAGCCTTTCATTCTTGTCAAGCTGGATGAAGTCTGGCAAAATCTAGGCACTTCTACAAAGTCTCTCTTATAAAACAACTTTAAAAATATACTTGTAAAATAATACCTTCAAGACTTTGTTGGGTGGGGTATGAAGCTCATACCGTGCAAAGTTTTTTTTTTTTTTTTCAATATATGCAATGTTATTCTAGAATCCCATGATTCAGTGCGGCATCTCCAGGCAACCGAAACCCACACTCTGATGTGTCCCCAGCAATTGTGCTTGAACTGCCATTCAAATTTTAGACCTGCGAGGCAGGTATCCGTTTTACTTCACTTCTCATCTTGGCTGCAGTGTTCATCTCGTCAAGAAGTGAATCATACCCTTTGATCCAGTCAGGAAATGAAATGGTGGTGATTGGAGTTAGAATCGAACCTGCCCTTGGAATAAGTACTTAAACTAATGCTAACTGTTTATTGCTAAATTTGAAATATTCTGAGTCGAAATGAGTATATTGGCTGGACTTTCTGCATCAGCTATAGTTACGGAGATAAGACAATATTCCTAGGACAGAAACTATGCTTAGAACCCTGTAAAAGAAAACCTCATCCTTTATGCCTTTGAACATCGCAGCTGGTCTCAGGTAGTTAACTATCTTAGGCTGGAATATACTAAGCATACCATATTTAATACTCATATATGACATAGCAGAACTAGTCTTAGGGTTGTGATCTGTCCAGAAGAACTAAATTTAGCATGCAGTTTGTGGCAATTCTATCGAGGAGGAAACAGGGTAGTATGTACAGTAACAATGTTTAGTTATTCTCAATGCAGATTCTTGGCATTCCATTCCATTTCTGTTGATTATTTCAGAATTATCTGTTGAAGAAAAAGACAAGTGCAATTTAGACTTTCTGCAGGGAAAATAATGAGCTTAAGTCTTACTCTTTGCAAAAAGACATTTGAAAGTAGAATGATCTTCAATTTCTCATAATTCTGATACAACCATTAACTTTGAAAAATCTCCACCCTTCATGCTGATGATTTCACACTTAGCAGTTTCTTCTGTGTAGCTGTGGTAAGGAACGGTGACTCTAACACACACGTGTTCTCTGTGGCACCATGACAGCATGTATGTGGGCAGGCAGTCTGTTTGGAACTCAGTCTCCTAAATCATTTGCTTCATATTTCTTTGCTATATGTTCACATGACTATCAAACTGATATTTGCTCTAGCAAATAAGAAAGACCAAGCAAAGAACTTATTCTCTGAAAGTTGTTTATGAACTTGACTATAAATATCTAAGACTTAATCAATCAGGTAGTTTAATTATTAACTTATAATTCAAAGATATAGCCTTATCAAACATAATCTTGTTTCCAAGATATGACAGCAACCAGTTTCAAATGCAGAATATGCTTAAATGTCAGAGTAAAGAGAAAACAGATAACAATCTAATTAAGCAGTTAAGATATTCTTAAGAAACCCAAAAGCATAGATAAAGCTCAAACAAGGCTTTAATAGCTTACTGTCAAATTCAAGCTGTGGTCCTCGGGATTAATCTCCAAGGTCCCCATTCCTGCTTTTGCATTACTAGATTTTGAATCCTGGGCCTTGCACATGCTAGGCAAATGCTCTGCCACTGAGCTAACCCCAGTCCAATCATGTCCCTTTCAAACTCTATCCTTTTGTAAAGGTGAGGGAGTTCTGCCTATGGGGTTCATCTACGCCATTAAATATCAAGCTTAAATGAAAAATTTTATCAAAACTATTTGTTCTTTGTGCAATGTTTTGATTTAACTCTGCATAACTAATGAACAAAAGTTTATTTGTTAAATAGCCAAAAATCTCCAAGAAATAACTGACAAAGCCACTATGGCAAATATCAGCTGATATTGCTACACACCAGGCTTCAATTCCTAGTAAAAGGGCCATGTCTATAAACGTAATTTATTATCCTATTATGTCAGAGTTTATGCATATGGATATTTTTCTTTGAACACTTCAATAGTTCATAGGTAGTATTTTTTCGTATGTCTAAGTGATAAACATGTTCATCCTTTATTGAGGCATACAGATGTATATAGAACTGATGAAAATGGGCTGATTTATAGAAAATATTTACGTGAAATGAAAGTTCAAAATTTCAGACACCAAGGTTATTCATTTAAGATTTATTTACTTATATTTAGTTATATGGATGCACATGTGTCTGTGAGTGAGGATGCTACATGTGGGTGGGTGCCCAGAAGAGGGTGTTGGAGGTTCGGAACCGCCCAACCTGGGTGCTGGGAACCAAATTAATAGCATTCCTTGTTTCATATATTGGTAGATGTGAATAAGAATAACATATAATTTTTATATGTAGATACTATCCCAGGATGTAGTATGTGAATGCATTTATCATATTGTCTTCGAATGACACCATTGCAGTTAGGTAATATTTAGATTCTCCAAATAGATTGTAACGTTTTTAAAGATTTAGATAGTTAATTATTAAATAGGAATTTCTTCTATTTCATCCCTCCCCCAGCTTCCATGCTGTCTGTACAACAGGACCATTTCCTGAGACATCAAATCATGTCCTGTTTGCCCCCTATTTGTCATTGCTGTAGCAAGAGATCCTGAAAGATTTAGGGGACTCTTCTAGTTCCTGAGACAAACATATAATAATGTATGTTTTGAAAATGCACAATCCTGCTTATTGGCCGAAATTAAAAAGCCAGACAGAATGAAATTTACAAACACCTGGAAAGACAGGCACCCTACAGAAAGCCCCGTAAAATGAGAATGGGTAGATTTGCATTGTAGAAACTTACAACAATTTTGAACTTGTGTGTGACAAAGAGAAAACTGAGTAGCTGGACTGGAACTCGGTTTCAAAGTTGTAACTAAAAGTTGCCTAGACTCACCCAGCCTGCCTTTCCCCTCTGCTCCAGGCTACTCAAAAGCCCAAAGTGACTTCTGGTGTTGTTGAACTTGAAGTCATGACTGCTACCTTGAATCTAGACCAGAAAATTGGCTGTTCAGGGCTGTGCCTTTGTCTATCTGTGGAATGTATGTGTAGATAAAGAGGATGAGTTATACTCAATAGCAGCTGTGGACTTCAAGAGGTTCCAAAACTTGACCTTAGGGGTCAGGAAAGCATTCAGTTTTTCTCCTTAGAAGTTCCATTTATAGGTGGCAACATTTTTTTCATGAAAGTATCATTTATTATTAATTTTCTTTTCTGAGAACTCTAACTTGTTGGGACTGTCTGAATGAAGTACACTTTAGGACAGTGGTCAACCTGTGGGAGGCAACCTCCACCTGGGTTGTATGTCAGATGTCCTGAACATCAGATATTTATATTACAATTCATAACAGTAGCAAAATTACAGTTATGCAGTAGCAATGAAATAATTTTATGGTTGGGGGTCACCACAACATGAGGAACTGTATTAAAGGGCCACAGCATTAGGAAGGTTGAGACCACTGCTCTAGGGTGAAGTGTCCCTTGGAAAAAAGTGACCCTTGGAAATAGAACATTAAGGTGATGAGCAGCAGCGAACCAATGCCACTCACTTCAAAGCTGTCCCTCTGATGACTGTTTTTCATGTTAGGAGACACATAATGCCTGCGTCTGTGGTGTCTGGGGTGCTGAGGAAGTGAAGAGGGTGTCAGGAACTTCTCTCTAGTTCTTACCTTCTTTCCTTTAGTCGGATTTCATTCTTAATTGATGCTACAAGGCTACAATTCAAAGGCGAATAGGTACCTTTTGAACCTCTTTCTAGAGGCTTGCCCCAGAGATTTTCTTCTACACTATCTATGTATCTCCTCCTACACCTCTTCAGCTCTCCACCTCTCTCTCCACCATTCTTCATGACGGTTTTCATACCCAGGTCTGAAGGCTTCAGAGGTGCCTGGACATTAAGGACGGGCACAAGCCATATTCTTAAAAGACTAGGCTTCTAGGTGCTATAGGTGACCTGGTGCATACACTACAAATCTGATTTGGACAAACCCTAGTTTTGAGTTTGTACATTTAAAAATGGTTAATTACAGTATCAGGGCTAGAGCGATGGCTTAGCGGTTAAGAGTGCTTCCAGCTCTTCAGAGGACCCCAGTTCAGTTCCCAGCACCCACATCAGGAGGCTTACAACTTGCCTGTACCTCCATATGCAGGGGACCTGAGGCCTCTGTCTTCAGCCTTTGTGGGAATTCTTACATGAAAACACACACACACACACACACACACACACACACACACACACACACACACCCTTGCACACACATTGAAAAACTTTTAAAACAGCCCATCAAATTTAAGCACAACAGGCTACATGCCAGTAATTTCTTTCCTGCCTTTAGTCCAAGCTGAGGTTGCTACCCAAGGTGTCTATTTCAGGACACTGTAGCCCAGACATTCTCAGAGGAGGTAACTGAAAATTTTCATTAGGTCCGCAAAAGTCTGCATACAAGTTAAATGGAGAGCTAGCTATCAGTTCTCCTAAAGGGCCTTCTCTGTTTCTGCCTGAGTGTTAGTGTCTACACTCTTGGTTTTCAGTAGGCTCTGAGAACATCTATCAGACATGAGCCTAGTGTGTGCTGCAGCCATATTTTGCAGATATGGAAGTCTGTGCAATATTAACTGTCTCGCAAACCAGATATTTGCTCACTTTGCTCCTGGCATGAGAATTCTCTTCAGGGCATGAAAATGGTGGCCTGTCTCAGACCCATGCCAGGAATGAAAGGAAGCTGTGACTCCAAAGGCTTTTTTGTACCTCATAACATGCTAACTGAGAAGGATGCTCAGAAGAACCCCCTTGAGCTTGTGAATCAGAGAAAGGGGAGGCCATAAGGAAAGTCTGGAGGAACCAGCCAGGTGCATGAAACAGAGGACAGTGTGTGCTGTCTGAAGGAGCTAGTGCTGGCCCTCAGCGATCACCTACACCCCACCCCAGCCTCTTCCCAGTGAATGCAAGAAACTTCTGCCACCCCACCCCACCAAAGAGCCACTGCTTCAGCTTCTGTGAAACACTGGCAAGCTGCGGCAGGAAAAACTCAAATGTATTGAACAAGTCCCATTCCTGTGTGTCTTCCTGGTGAGTGATTCCCTTAAGGAAGTAGTATTTACTGTAACACAACTGTGACTAGAGGGGGCAAAATTCTCAAGTATGATTATGGTCTGTCATGTCTGGTAAGTCAAAACTTTGAACTGAAAATATCGTTTTCAAATCCCTTTCCCACTAAAAGGAGAACAACACAAAAGTGAAGACAGCTGACACCCCCAAAATGTATGGTTCAATTTAGGAAAGACAGACACACCTGACCTCCAATCAGGCGTGCCTTCACAGATCATTCGGGGTTCCTCTGGCTGTAACAATATGTGTGATGCAAAAGCATCAGATGGTTGCAATCTACTTATTAATAAGGAAAGGAACTCATATGAATTAATTAAACTACATCCCTTAAGTTGCTGTATTCAACAGTCTGATGAGTCTCCTCAGGGTGAACACAGTCCATAAGTGGTCTGACTTTTTTTTTTTGAAGAAAAAGCATGAATGACTCCTGAGAGCATCAACTAGGTCCTTCTGTCAGACATGTGCAACCACTGACTAGTTCTCATATCCTTAGTGACATGTGTGACATGAACAACAGCAAAAGTTACAAAGATGTGGTCTGGGTTGGGTTCCATCTAAGGAAACACAAGCCTATCAGGGTCAGTCAGTATGCAGCCTACAGTGTGCTGACCCACATGACGGAGAACGACCGTCTGTGGCTCAGAGCCTTCTGTGGGCTGGGTTCAGCAACAGGCGGTTGGTGGATGTATGCATCAGACCCACTCTGTGGAGGAGATACCCAACCAAGTCAAGACTGCTGCTTCCAGAGTTGAGCACTAGTTGTAGCATCCTCAGGGCAGACAGTGGCGGAGTTGGTGGGACTGGGAGAGAACAGCTATCGGGAGCTAACCCTGCTACGTCCAGACATTTAGTGTTCACCCCCAGAAGCAGGGCACTGGACCAGCAGACACCCGCTACCTACAAAGAAAATACAACCATCCTGTCCCAGACTCAATCACTAGCTATGAAATATTCACATTGTCTTGTCTCTTTCTTAATGATGATGGATTTAGGCTGAACCATCCATCACCCGCAAGAGATCTGGCCGGAGTGTGAAATGGTCAAAAGCAAAATAGTTTGTGCAGAAAAGGAAACACTGAATTTGAACTCATCAGTGCCATGAACTCAGCACTTGACTCAGCCCATCTTCATGCAGGGGAGTGAAAAAGAAAGAAGGCAAGGCATCATGGGACTGCTCTAGTGTTTCAGAGACCACGTATTAATGCCTCTGAGTTTATACTTGTGGATGATCTTTGGGATCTGAATATATATTCTCAAAAGGGCAAGTTTCTACATGGCTTCTAGAAACCTTTACCCTCCCTACAGAAAACACTCATTGCCAAGATTCAGATATCTTATCTTCAGAGATGGAAGTTCAAATACTAGACTCATTAAGAATAGCTTTGCTTAATTGATGTGGATGACATTTCAGTGAATACACCCATGCATCCAAACCACTAAACAATGAAAGAAGAGCAAGGAATGTTTTCCTTAAATTTCCCTCATGACTAGCCATCAAATGCTGTCTTTATAATGCTGACTCTAGGGAGGTAAATAAAATATACCTTATAAAATATTTGTGTGGCCTTCCTGAACTACCAAAGAACCTCAGAGGATCTTTGTATCACGAACTTCAAGCTGTGGAGGACACATTAACCAAGTCCTCAGCAAATTCCTCAGGATGGATGTCTAACTCCCTTTATGTCTCTGGTGTCTAGGATGGGGGCTGGGTACACATGAGTGGTCAGCATCCGGCTGAGTGTCTGGATGAATACATAGGAAGTAACTGAGGACAGTGACACATGGCAGAAGACCATCAGGTGAATTGGGGCAGCAGGCAGTGCAGGCGTGAGCAGGGACCCTTAGGCCACAGAAGACTTCTCTGTAGCCTTTCAGGGTAGGTGAAATATGCTGGAAAAACAGATTGCCCCCTCCCCTGCCCCTGTTCACTTCTTGTCATACAAGGATAAGAGGAACAGTTCTCTAGGCTGGGGCCGGGATATCAGGGAAAACATGGCTGGCAAACAAAACTTCCACCTGAAGGAAATGTCTAAATGAGGCAACTATTCTAGAAGGGCTTTTTCACAGTCACAGGGCTCTGCAACCATGGAAGATTGTACCCATGGCCACAGGGCTCCGCAGCTGCAGAAGGGTGTCTCCCTATTTTCTGAAACAAAACTATCTTTTTTAAAGAGACGTGCCTGTTGCCCAGCATGCTGATATCTATTTCTTTACTTACTTTCCGTGCTGGGATGGACCCAGGACTTGCGCATGCTAAATGAGCTCTGTTGATGACGTGTGTCCCGAACCCTCTCCTCTCCATGTTCTTTACTACCCCACTGACTTTATGCCCTGCTCCGACTTTCCACTGTTTAACTTCTCCCCTCCTTTGCTCTATAGATCCACACCTCTTCTTTGTGGCCGCCATTACTGTCAGTTTCCTGACGTTATCAGAGAGGAAAAACCCATGGAGTACTCTGATTGCAGCACACAGACATCTGCATAGTTTTGGATCAGTGCAATTTGGTATTTAATCATAGTATGAATTACTGAAGCCAAACACAAATGTCTTCTGCCTCTTGGTGAAATGAGATTGAAATCACTAACTAAAGCTACAATTTTAATGTCAATACACGTACACTTTCAAGTAAATACATTCTTCAGCCCATCTCATGACTATTTATAAATTAATTGTATCAAAAGTTCAGAGATAATTAGTGGTACATGCAAGGATACTCTGAAAAGCTGTCTTAAGATTGTTCTTGAGACAGGGTCTCGTTTAGTCCAAGGTTGGCCTCAAACTTGCTAGGTAGTCAAGAATGACTTTGAACTTTGATTATTCTGCTTCTAACCCCATTACTGCTGGCATTATAGGCGTGTGCTGCCAGGGCTTGCTTTCTGAGATGCTGCAAGCCAAACCCAGGGCTTTGAGCATGCTAGCAATCATTCTACCGATTTCTTTATACACCAGCCTCTGAAAAGAAGTCTTACTTGTTACTTTAGGGGACTGTTGTTCTGAGGAAAGGCATCATGCCACCACATTTAGCTTACTTTCAAATGTATATTTTATTTGTGCAGAAGAGGTATAACCCGGGGTCCTGGGAGCAAATGGTCAAATTGACAGTTTTATTCCGAGAAAAGAAAACAGGCTGGATGACATGCCTCTAATACTCGGTAGTTCTCCAAGAGCAGTTTTGTTCCAACTGTTGTTCTGCCTTATGCTTCCATTAATAAATGGAAGATGTTGGGTATATATATATATTATATAATCATGTATATGATAATATACATGGCATGTAAAACATTAGTAACTGGGCTCTCTCTATATGAAAGGTGGTAACACACCCTCATTAAAGATTATTAACCAAGGCCCACACTGACAAGTTATCAGGATAACATCTACAACTCATATTAACACAAGTTGTGTGTGCAAGCATCTAGACTCCGTGTGTTCTGACTGCATGTGACTCTGAAGCTCAGATCTGGAGTGTTTTCACACTGAGGCAGGACTGGTCCTTACTCATGTGCTCTGAAATGCTCAAGGTTGCCCCAGAGTGACTGTTTCAGTTAGAAAGTATATTTCCACACCACATAGAATTCATTACAAATAACTCCTCATTTTACCAAATGCCATACAAATGAAATCACTAGATGGCTTTAAAAAATTGTGTCCACAACTATTTATGTGGTTGAAACATAATATATAATGTAGGGAAGTAAGGGGCTTGCATATGCTTGCAAAGAAATTGCTAATGTACACAAACCAGACAAAAGTCACCTCCCCTTACAGATGGCTCAGGTGTGCCCTGTGTTTGGAGAAGGTGGCCTTTCCTGCCACTGTGAATCCTTCTAACAGGGAAGGGAACTCAGGTGCATCTCCTGTCTGACCTCCAATGTTGGGGTGCATCACCAGCTTACCCATGGGGGAAAATCAAGACTTATGGGGTTTTCCTCACGCAACTCTTAACAGCAAGGCTTCTCTTCCCCACCGTAGCCCTGGCTTTCCTCTTCCACCTGAGGGTGAATCCTAAGGATCGCTTCCACTGTGTTCACTCCGAGGTGGGAGGGCTGTCTTCAGATTACCTTCCACCAACATTTCTATTCGGTTGTAATTGAACAGCACATGAAATTCTAATATGTGTCCCCCAAGGACGACTGACTTTTGCATACAAATAAGGAGGAAGGTAAATAGGGTGGGTCCCCCTGCCCTGTTCTTTTCTTTCCCTCGTATTGGCCCTGTGGTGTTATTAAAAACATATTGAAGGGCGCTGTGTGTTTATTCATAAAAGAAGAGCTGTGAGATCATGTTTGCTCTGCAGCTGTGAATGAAGGCAAGAACTAAAACCGAACACCAGACTGGAAGGTTCAAGTGAGAGCCAGGAAGAAAAGCAGCAGGCAGGGCGAGCCACAGCATAACGGAAGCAGCAGAGGGTGGTGTGGAGGAGTTCATAGCCACCCAGGAACTAGTCTCAGATTCTGTTCATGTGCACGTGTGGTGTGCATGTGCGTGTGCGTGTGTGTGTGTGTGTGTGTGTGTGTGTGTGTGCGCGCGCGCGTGTGTGTGTTTCTGTGAGTGTGGAGTCTTGAGGTCAATACAGGCAGGGTGTTTTCCTCAACTGCTCATCACCTTGTTGGGCGGACAGGATCTCTCACTGGATCCAGAGTTCACCAATTTGGCTAGATGGGCTGGCCAGGAGCCCTGGAATCTCTGGTGCCCCAGAGCTGGGACTATGGATGCACATCCCTATGCTCATCTTTATTTATGAACGTTGCAGATTCAAACGAAGGTCTTCACACTCACATGACAAGCACTGAACTGCCTGAGCCATCTCTCCACACCCCAGGTTTTCACCGTACTGTACATCCCAGTGCTGTCCCACAGTCTGTCCCTTACTGACTTGTCAATGGTGGACTTGAGCATGGACTACGGCTACTCCATCTCCAGCAGGCAAAAGACAGAACAGGGCTTTTTTGTTTTAATCATAGTCTAGGAGTTAGGGTTAGACATGTGCCTTTGATCTCTCTCTCTCCTCTCTCAAATCCCAAAGAAATAGACACTTCCATGTGCATGGACAGTGTTGTCCACACTGCTCTCCAGGAACCATGCCATGAGTCTGAACCACACTGTAAAGGGCGCCTCTAGGGACTGCTGTGGCCAAGGCTTCTGTTCTGCAGAAAGCGTTTTGGGGACTGAGCTCACCTAAGAAGAAAGAACACAAGAACCCTTGTAGTGCATCTCTAGGTAATGTGGTGACCTAACCTAATCAAGGCCACTGCTGTTTCTACAGGAAAACTGAGCTCCAAAGCCACGGGTCAAAGAACGTTAAAAATACACTTTCCAAACGCAGACTGTATATGTTAAAGAAGGCTACATTTCCCTACTGTATCAAAAACCTAAAGTTGTGGTCATATCATTCAAGTAAATATCCTAAAATATTTAGAATATTTGCAGTAAGACGTGTAGGAAGTGGGGCTGTGAGTGAATGGGCAGCCCACTCCTGGTGATTTCACGGGTGCAGACCTCTGGGCATGGATGTTGAACTGAAGAAAAAAATTACATGGAAAAGCTAATTTAGGTGCCATATAATTAAGATGTTCTTTGTTGTATAAATGGATAATAATCAATGTGTCTATTATTGGCTTATGGTTATTTTTGATATCAAGTGTATCTTAAAGCTTTCACAGCGATGAGTTAACAACTCAAGAATGAAGTGGGTATTCAGATGACTTTACAAGCAGCTCTCCCCAACACCTCTGGCAGTCCAGGAACCCTGGTGTGGGGCAAGAGGAGAGCCAGAGGAGGGCGCTTTACCAAGCAGTCACATTCTTCATTGCCAAGTGTCCTCATCAATAGTCAGGTCTTTCTGAGGTGATCTGAATCCCATAATTACTTGGACTATAATTATTTGCAAATTTTCATTGTCTATACCCTTTATTATGTAAGGCCCATGAGAAAGGGGCATAGTTTTTATTTGCCTCGGTCCCAGAATCCCAGCTCTATGGCTCCTAATATCCAGTGCTGAGAGGGAGCAAGAAGTGACACACTGCCAGGGAATAAATGGCAGGCCTTTTTTTTTTTTTTTTTTTTTTTTTAATAAGGCCTGATGTCCCAGGGTAAACCTCACTTCTAACAAACTCAGTCCACTGAGGAAAACTCACAGCTGTTCACAGTCATCGTCCTTGTGAAAGCAGAACTCTTAAAGGGGGACATGGGGACAAGTGGGAATTTCATCACGAGAAGAATGTAAGGTTAGTAATGGCCTAATACTCGACATTTTTCTCGACAATTCTTAATCCCTTCTTTTTTGGAGAAGTCTTCATTTAGCTCTTCTGTCCATTTAAAAATGTGGTAAAGTATACCTAAAATAAGATCTTTCTATTTTAAACACTTTAAATAGAGTTCCGTGACAGAGTCCGTTCCCTGTGCTTCCTACTGTCACCCCAGTCCGCCGGCAGAGCTTGGCTCTCCAGTGAACCCTGCACCCATTAGACACCAACTCCGGATTCTCCTTTCTTCACACTTGAGTTTTCAGTTCCGAGAACTGAACCAGGAATTTGGATGTGCATGATAGGAACACTCTCTACCAGTGAGCTACACTTCCAACCCTTGTTCTCACTGAGACAGGGTCTCGTGCAGCTCACGCTGGCGTTGGCCTTGAGACCCTCCTTCCTGCCTTAGCCTTCTGGGTGCTTTGGTTTCATACAGTGTGTTTCACACTGTGTCTGTCTCTGTGTCTTGCCAAACCATAACCACCTTCCACCCCTACCTAGCCTTCCTTCCTATTTCTGGCTTTAAAATGGGATCCTCACTTCTGCACATGACCCATCACCATCCTCAGCTGACTCTCTAATTTACTTCTTCTGTGCTTTTACTTTGGAATAAATTGAACTTGTAGCTGCTCTTTTTTTTTTTTTTTTTAAAACCTGTCTTCTGCAGGTTGCCCACAACATTCCTTCTTAACTAGTAGTGCTCAGTTTATTTACTGAGGTTGATGTGGCCATGAGGTTCTATGGGGACAATGGAGAAAAACTATCTCGTTCCCGCATTCCCCACTGGCTTATTAGTCTGGAATGGCAAAATGGCACTCTCTTCTCTGCATTCTACTTTTTATAGCTGAGTGAAATTTGAATTGTCAATCTCACCAACCACCAGTATTTGCAGACCAATTTAGACTTTAAAAAGTTTTCACCTCTGTGAGAACTTCTGAAATGGTTGAAATGTTTAAAGGCAGCAGTTGAACTTTTTGTGTTCAATCTTTTGGTAGTGCTGGGGACTGAACATATTCCCTCTGGCATGCATGATGGCCAAAGGCTGCCCTGCTGAATGCCAGCAACTACTCCCTCCTGAGCCTGACTGGCAGGAGTTCTCAGCAGCCGGTCCCCTCACGGACCACAGCTATAACACTGTCAGATGTGCTGGGGAGCACAGGAAATGCAGGCCTGAGGCCTAAACATATCTGGCCACCACATACTTGCTCGAATTGTGGGCTATTTATTCTCTACGATTTGTTCTCATCTGGAAAATGCATGAGGTACTTCATAGAGCAATAATGAGTATTAAATAAAATAATGCACATAAAGAGTCTGATATGCAATGGAGGTTTTTGATAATGGCTGGCTTATTTCCCTAAGGCTATTATTTTAGGAATCATAATCCTAAATCAAATTCAGTTTCAGTTTCTATTTAAACAGTTATTCAAATAATTCTATTGTGTATTTAGATATAGGTTTGAATGGTGCCTCATATGTTGGAAATATGCTGGGTTTTCGATGAGACTAATGATTTTTAGAGTATCAAATGCATTTGCTTCCCTTTCTATAATGCATATACTGACTGTCACTGACAATGAAGTCAGACTGAATTTCTCTGATTTTTTTCATTGAAGTTTTGACTGTCATAACCATCATTTTGCAAACTGAAACCTTTTATTGTAAGAATGCAATCTGCACCAGTGCGCACCACAGTGGGAAGCTGATGTCCCCTGAAGGGTAGAATCTCTCATTCCTTAGAGTTAGGGGAACCCATCGGGGAACCCAGCAGTCAGGCTCAGTAGATGCATCCTCTGGGCAAGGCATTCAACCTCTTTTATTCCTGATATTCCTCCTCTGTATGATGGGAATTCAAAGTCTTTGCACTCCTACAGTGTTGTGAGTATTAGTTGATGTATTTAACAAGTGTCTGTGGACAATATTACATGACAACATTAAACTATCTTTTTTATTTTTTGCAAGTAATAGGAGTTGAACCTAGGACCCCATGCATGTGAGGCAAGTGCTCTTCCACTCAGCTGCAGCCCCAGCCTTTGAAACTATTCTAGTCTCCCAGTCAAAGCCACAAAACATTTCCACAAGCTCCATTATTTACTAATTATTTCTAGATCACAGTGCTTAGAGAAAACGACTGTCTATGGACACTTCTGTACACCCATCCTGTTAACAAACGAATGTCTGGGTTCAACTTTCAAGCCTCCACTTCCCACGTAGCTCCTGCAGAAGCAGCAGAAGTAGCAGGACCTTCCGGCTCGTGTTTAACAAACGAACACACAGCTCCAGGCAAACAACTCCGAACGCCCTGCCCAAGGCACAGAGCAGACTCCCTTTCACCTTTCCAGGCTTCTTAGGTCTCCTCTTCGAAATTTCTTTTCTAGCTCATGTTTCAGGAGTCAATAAGGGCCCAGAAAAGAACATGAGCAATAGGAATCTATTCAAACAATGCCTCCTGTCCTGAACCCACATAACAAGAAGTTTTCTGGCCTCATCACTTATTGTAGATCAACAATGGCACAGATGGAAAAAATGATTGATGGAACAGTTGTGAAATTAATGCTGGGAAAATACTTGTAGAGAAACCAAGGGTCAAGTTTAACTTCTCTGGGTATCTTTGACTAGTTACAGACCTCCACATTCTAAGGAGGAAGCGAAGTTCCAGGCTGTTCCAAAACAACTGATAGTTAGCAACTTGGTGTGAACCACACTTTGATTGGGCAAAAGAGACCTAAATGTGGTGTTAGGGGACCGAGTTTCTCATCCTTATATAACCATGAGCAAGTCACTCCAATACTCTCGGTCTTTTTACTGTAAAATGGACATTTTACAGAAGTTTGGAGAAGTTTGAAATTTGGCTTTGCCTCTTAGCAGTATGACCTTGGGCATGTTCCCCACATCTCTAATGGTCTTCGGGGGCATTTCGGCTTTCAGAGAGATAATCACATCAAAGGCTGTGCATGATGTTTGGCACATGGAAAGTGCTTCAAGCGGGTGGTGGCCCGAGTTACATCCATGCTGTCTGGGTGCTCTATAACCCTCGGGGTCCTTCCACAACCATTTCAAGTACTTTTTCAGGAGGGTGGCTGGCAAAATGGAGAAAAAATTGCTCTAGGCAGACCCAAATAATCAGGTTCTGGGCTTGCTTCCTTTGCTAATTTATGTGAGTTGGGCAAGGCACTTTGGTGACCGATTGCAGCTCCTATTACAATTTATAATATAACTTGTACCACATAAAATGTGATTCTGGGGCAGGAAAGAGAGCTCAGTGGGAAGAGGGCTTGCCGTGCTAGTATGGGTAGTGCGTGCGTGTAAAGGCCGTGGTGCCGTGGTGACTGCATTACAGGCTTGGTTTACAGCCCCAGTGCTGGGAAGATGGAAGCGGGGGGGGGGGGGGGGGGGGGGGGGGGATTCCTGGGGCTTGCTGACCAGCTAGTCTAGTTAAAAGAGTGAGCTTCAGGATCACTGACAGACACTGTATTAAAAAAAAAGATGGCGAGTGATTGGGGTAGACATTTACGGTTAACCTCAGGCACACATGTGCTCCTGCACACATGTACACACACATGACAATGCACACATACCACGTATTAGTCTACAGGTATGGCATAACTGTGGCAAATTTGCTCTTCTGACTTCCTGACCTTTACCAGAATTATTTAATCAAAGTCTTCGGACTTCATGCACCATGACTAGGGGACACGGAGTGACGTCCTACAGTAGCCAATTTAATGATGCTGTTTTTAGAAATGTCTCATGGAGAACAGTGACAAGGGTCTGTATTTTTTTAAGAGAGCTTATCAACATGGGCTCTGCATGTCTGAACCCCATAGAGCAAGGTGTGATGATAAGACCAACAGACTGATTGCTGAAGGCTGGACAAACAGACAAGAATCACAGCAGACTGACAGACTGATTGCTGAAGGCCGGACAAATAGACAAGATTCACAGTGTATCACACTCGATGCCGAGGAGCCATGGGTTCCAATGGACAGAACAGCTGCAGTTCTTCATAAACCCGTCAGAAAACACCAGTCATCGGATCTGTTCAGGACAAATCCAAGTAAGACTGTCCACAGCAAGATGCTGTGAAAAAGGGCTGTGCGGGGTGGAGGAGGGCTGTGCGGGGTGGAGGAGGGCTGTGGGGGGTGGAGGAGGGCTGGGTGGGGTGGAGGAGGACTGTGTGGGGTGGAGGAGGGCTGTGTGGAGGAGGGCTGTGCGGGGTGGAGGAGGGCTGTGTGGGGTGGAGGAGGACTGTGTGGGGTGGAGGAGGGCTGTGTGGGGTGGAGGAGGGCTGTGTGGGGTGGAGGAGGGCTGTGTGGAGGAGGGCTGTGTGGGGTGGAGGAGGGCTGTGTGGGGAGGAGGAGGGCTGTGTGGGGTGGAGGAGGGCTGTGTGGGGAGGAGGAGGGCTGTGTGGGGTGGAGGAGGGCTGTGTGGGGTGGAGGAGGGCTGTGTGGAGTGGAGGAGGGCTGTGCGGGGTGGAGGAGGGCTGTGTGGAGGAGGGCTGTGTGGGGTGGAGGAGGCTGTGTGGGGAGGAGGAGGACTGTGTGTGGGGGTGGAGGAGGCTGTGTGGGGAGGAGGAGGACTGTGTGGGGTGGAGGAGGGCTGTGCGGGGTGGAGGTGGGGTGGAGGAGGACTGTGGGGTGGAGGAGGGCTGGGTGGGGTGGAGGAGGACTGTGTGGGGTGGAGGAGGGCTGGTGGGGTGGAGGAGGACTGTGTGGGGTGGAGGAGGGCTGTGTGGGGTGGAGGAGGGCTGTGTGGGGTGGAGGAGGGCTGTGTGGGGTGGAGGAGGGCTGTGTGGGGTGGAGGAGGACTGTGTGGAGGAGGACTGTGTGGAGGAGGGCTGGGTGGGGTGGAGGAGGACTGTGTGGGGTGGAGGAGGGCTGTGTGGGGGGTGGAGGAGGACTGTGTGGGGTGGAGGAGGGCAGCCTCTGGATTTTGTCATTACTCTTCATCCTACCCCAGAGTTTCTTTTCCCTCGGTCCCGATCCTAGTACTTCTCTGGCAGAGCAGCTTCCTCAGGGTGCTTGCACTCGGCCTCTCAGCCCATGCAGTCTCTGTGGACACAGCTTCCTGTGTCCTGAACTCCCCCGTTCAACGTTCTTTTCTGAGCGACCACAGCACTTTCTGCTCCTTGCCTCTACCCAGCAGGACCAGAGCAAGGTTTTTAGCTCACCTGAGATAAACTGTTACCCTATTTAGATCTATTGTAACCGTAGCATCTCTTAAAAAAAAAAAATGTAGGCCGGGCGGTGGTGGCGCACGCCTTTAATCCCAGCACTTGGGAGGCAGAGCCAGGTGGATCTCTGTGAGTTCGAGGCCAGCCTGGGCTACCAAGTGAGTCCCAGGAAAGGCGCAAAGCTACACAAGAGAAACCCTGTCTCGAAAAACCAAAAAAAAAAAAAAAAAAAAAAAAAAAAAAAAGTATGTGTGTGTATTGGTGCGTGTGTGTGCACGTACGTGTGTGCATGTATGTGTGTGTGTATACAAGTTGGGGCCAGATGTTGATATCTGGTATATCTTCCTCAACCATTCTCAATCTTATCTTTTTTGAGACAGGGTCTCTCACTGAATCTGGAATTCAAAGATTCTATTAGACTAGCTGGCCAGTGAGCTCCAGGATTCTTCCTGTCTCTGCTGGGGTTCCAGGTGTGTGCCACCACACCCAGCTTTTTACACGGGGTGCTGGGGATCTAGACCCCGGTCTTAGTATTTGTGTAGCAAGCAGTTTACCTTTTACGTATTTCCCAAGTTGGTCTGCACCTTACCATCTCTCAGTCTCCCCCCCTATCCCACAGAGGTCTGTCCCTGGCTACTTTAGGGATAGAATCTTACCTTGAAGCTTATTTTCCATGCAGTGATATTTACATATGGGGTTTCATTTTTAATGACAATGTTCTGATGATTTCACATCTCTTTACTAAGCCACTGACCCCTAAATATCTCTAGCATCTCTCCCAACTGTAATAGACTCTGAAATCATCAATAGACTCAAACATATGGTCTTGGAAACCACTGCCTCCTCCAGTCCTCTGTCATGGAGAGAAGGCTGGAGAGGGAAAAGAGACCAGACCAAAACCCAGTTTGCCTGTGACCCATGGAACATCATTTCTGGTAAATTCAGCCACAGTCTCTTGGGGTCAACCCCCAACACACACACACACACACACACACACACACACACACACACACACACACACACAGAAGGCATCCGGATTTGGGTGTAGAAAACATTTGCTCTGTTTGGAGTGGCTGTTACGGAGAAAGCCCACCCATCACTGAGCCCTTAGACACAGGGCTGAGTTCACGCACTGCGGCTCGCCTGTCCTTCCTTGCGAACCCGGGAATAACACACACAGGATGAACTGCATATCCATGCGGCTCCAAGCCAGCAGCCTAAAATCAGAGAGGTGGCTTTACTACCACCAGCAAAAGCCAAAGTGCTCTGGGGAATCAAAGTTTTTAATTAAAAAAGAAGCCTCTTCCCAAAGCCCCATCAAAATGCAAACGATGACAGGATTTGAGGTAGGACCATGCACCAGGCAGGGAAGTGTCACCTTAGGACTCCTGACAGGTTCCCCTCAGCCACAGGGAACTGGAGTTGCCCTGTGACTTCAGGTGCTGTACACAAAAGTCTGCCCAAGCTTCTCACCGTGAGGTGTGAATTATTCATGGAAAATGAAACTGTACTGGATCACAGTGCTTACATAACTCAGCTTTCCTCAGGGACTCTGCAGATCCTTTCGTTAATTAAGCCTCCCTGCAGTCCCCAAAGCAGCGACCTCTGAGGCCAGAAAAGAAAAGGCTATTGTCTCTCCGTTTTCTGATTTCTTTGTGTAGTTCACATACACTCAGATTCACACATGCATACGATGTGTATGTGTCAATGCTAGTGCATGTGTGTCACAATGCACATGTAGAGGGATCAGAGGACTTTCAGGTATCGATTTCCTCCTTCCACTGTGAGTTTGGGACCCTAACTCAGATGTTCAGGCTTCTGTGGTGATGGGAGCTTTTTCCCTGCTGAGTCACCTCACCAGCTGGATCCCTGACTTCTAAGAGAGAAAAAAACAAAACAAAACAAGAAAAACTTCCTCTGCCATTGCTCCTCATACATCTAAGTTCACCTAAGACTTACACCTCAGTGTACTTTCACCTTTGAAAACATTTCCCCCCGGTAATAAATCTGGATTCTACTCTGTACACTGCAAGTTAGATTCAGTCACTAAGCAGCTTCACTAAGGATGCAAGCAAAATGTTCAAAGCGGCTTAACCACTCTGGCAGTGAAAGGTGGAAAGAGGGAGAACTCCACCCAGCGTCCTGTCCACAGGGGGAGACTCTGACGGTCTGTGGGCTTGGCTTCTTTTGGGAGAACAGTATACTTGGACCAGTGCTTTTCTGTCCTCAGCTCTCAGGAATGGGCAGGCTAGGGGAATGGAGTGCTTGGCTTTGATCCTCTGCACAGGGGCTGACCACTCACTCTGTTGTGTATTTCTGGAGACAGATCTGACAGGGGCCTACTCCTCCCACACTGGGCCTTGCAGAACCAGGATACCTTCTTGTGAAACAAACACAGGCCCTAAAATGGGTCAAGTGATGAAGAGTTGGGAAATGCTGGTGCCTCCTACATGTGTCCGAATATAGTCCCAACAGATGGCATCGAATAACAGAAATTCTACAAGGCTGAGCTGTGAGTGGGGGAGGTGGAACATCACCTTACCTCCGTGGCTCTGGGGTTATGTCTTCAGTCATGTGAGGAATGAGGGAGGCCAGGTAGTCTTTCCTTAAAAGCAACTTTCACCAAGGCCAGTTATACACAATGCATCACTCTGGTTACAGACAATTGTACTGTTTTTCTGATAGAGTATTATCGAGGTTGATTATCTGATATAACAAACCTATATCTGGTATGTCTAAAAATGGAATTTTCTAGCTTATTCGATATTTCAATAAAAAGATGGGAGCTGGTGAAATGGTTCAGAGGGTAAGAGCACAGGGTGCCAGGCTTGATGACCGAGGTTCAGTCCCTAGATCCTACATGCTAGAAGGAGAGAACCATCTCCTGGAAGTTGTCTTTCAAGCTCCTCATCCATGCATTCATGCCTGAAAACACACAGGCATACTCACACTCTAAATAAGTAAATGTGATTGAAAAAAGATGGTGATAGATACACGATACATTATATACAGTATCAATTAATTTCCAGTAAACTTTTCTTAAAGCCAAGTCTCTGTTAGTAGGCTTAACCTTTGGAGGGGTGTTCAAAAGGGGTGATAAAGTCTGAAGGTCATGTCCATGAACACGAATTGGCACATTTTAGAGATATGATTGTTAGTTCACACAGTGTTGGAAGCATCATGTGACTTCAGTTTTGAAGGCGCTGTGTTGGAGCTCCAGAGATTCCTAATATTTAGGCTGTAGTAGTTTTCCTCCCAGACAGCTCACAAAGTTGAGTGAACTGGAGGATAACTGTCCTTTTCTACCCATACAGCTATAATGCAGAGTCAGGGACAGTGTGGTGTCTCCACCTCTGAGGGGACTCTGTGCACCCTGGGGTGGGGTGGGGCTCTAGGTGTCAGTAGTTCTTGGTAATCACATATTGGGGAAGACACACTGGATGCATATGACCAGTGAGGCCACCAAGCTCTGCTCTGGAAAGAACACAGAGCCCAAGAAATGACTTCCTGTGGTCACCTTTCAGGCCAGCCCCCATCTCCTCCTGCCACCTCACATTTCTTTAGACAGATTTTGTCATGAAGGTGTTGGTGTTTGTCTTTGACTTTAAGTTATACTCCGTACCTAATACCAAAGGTGAGGCTGACTGGGCACTTGCCGGCCGCCACTGATCCAGTTTAGGATCTTGTTAAAACCTCTCAACATCTCTGCAGACTCTCCTGCTTCAAATCCATCTGCTCAGTTTTAGCTTCTGTTCCCAAGACTAATCTGCTTGAGATCCCCAAAGTGGCCAAGGAGCTGAGTCCTTTAATCTGACATTAAGGCTTGTCTGGAGTCAGGCATACTGACCCCACACCTGTACACCAACCAATCAGATCACTAGCTCTTCTCTAGCAGAACTTCACATTCCTTCCCTCCATTGTATCTGTGCACTTATTTTACTGTCCAAGGACAGTGCTGTAAGCCACATGCAAAGTTCTTGTGGAATCAGAGCACACTTTGAACTGGGGGCAGAAGCCTCAGGGAAGACTCAATATAGGCTAGATTTCAATTGGGCCTTTAAAGGGCTACTCTTAAGGGAACTGAATATCTCTGAATATAAATGGAGAAGCTAAAATGTAAATTATATTTATGCCTCTTCTTTTCAAATAACAGAAGTTGATTTTGAAAATCCAAAATCCTAAACAAACAAAACAAAAATTGTAGCAGAGTTCTATAATCATTTAGGTTATAGGAATTTTAATCTGCATCCTTTTATTAGATAAAATATCTATAATAAAAAAACTAGGTAATCCACATTTTAAGTTGTTTACCTCTGCATCTTTTGTTTATTTTAACATAGGTGCCTCCAGATTTACACATTCTCGTCCTGTGATTAGGCTAAAACTGATTAATTTGTACATTATTTCCCTTTTTGTGTGATTTTGTTTGTGGCCAGGACATTTTTGAGGTTGGTAGGAGCTAGTCCTCCAGTCTGCAACCAGGACTGTTACTGATTTACACTTTACCAGGACTGTTAGCTGATTCTCCCTTAGATTTACTCTTTAGAAATTATGGATGCTTTTCTCTGATTATAACATCACCTAACCCTAGTGAGCTCCACTATATGATTTCTAAACATGACCTGGTGCTCAGACAACTAGCTGGTCTTTATGCCTAAATTCGTCTTTCAAGCTTAGTGCTCTCCTTAGTCTGAGCCTTGAGCAAGACCACTTCCTCTTCCCCCATAAAGATAGAGTTTACTCTGAGCCTGGCTTATAGTTACATTTATGAGATGTGACTTTTGTACATTCTTAATTATATGGCAAGGCAGCACACTATGGACATAAGAGCAAGGCTCTACAGGCAAAATGCCTGGCTTTAAACCCTAGCAAGACCATTTATTAGTTGTGTGATTTCAAGTAATGCAGGTAAATATTCAGTTTCACAATATATAAAATGAGAAAGGTTAGCATATTCTACCAATCTCATAAAACCAGTAAGGATTGAGTGGGTGTCTATATTTAGACACACACACAATTTCATATAATATGTAATAAAGTCAAACATATGACATACTATGTAATATATGAGAGAACATGTAGAATCATAACTGCTACATAGTAAATGTTTTATATTATTATTATTATGAAGCATAGTTTAATATATTGAGATTCAAAGACATTAATTAAATTGGAAAATAACTCAATAGATTTGCTTGCTATATTTTTGTTTACATATCCATTCCTAGAGCTAAGTAGCCATTTTCTTAAAAAAAAATAGAAAGAAATCCTGAATGTATTTATATTCTGTCTTTCTCAAACTACTAGTCTAAGGTTGTGAAACTTTTACAGGTGATCGCCTGAAGCTATGGTTTACTGACTGGTGGCGTGTCTCCTGGGGTTGGTGTAAAGAGCTCTGAGTGGAGAGGCGCTCCTGGGAGTTCTGGCTGCCCTGTTTCTCCTTCAAATCTCTTGCATCTAATTACAAGTATCTGCAGTTTTCGGTATCTGAACGAGGATCTGGATTACCCACACACTGTAGAAACCCAGCTGCACTTGGTGCAAACACAGACGGCTCCTGAGGGAGGGGCCGGCACAGTACTTGTCACTCAGTGACCCCTGCCCTCCCCAGCTCCACTCCCCTCCTTGCGTTTACCTCCTTCCTGATGTCATGCTTTGGGTCTGCCAAACATTCACAGATCTCGAAGGCCATCTATCTGTTCATGAACTTTGACTGACTTCTGTGGGTCTCGTGAGCCTGACTCGATTGGCATTTAACAAGATGGTAGCCTGTTATTTCACAGTCACGGACCACCTCTGAGTTTCCTGTCCTTAGGTGCTGAGAGCTCTTTGGTAGATGCTTGGCTCTTTGAAGTTCATTGAGATAAATAAAGAATATCACATCTGAAAGCTTACATTTCAGCGATCTGCTTCTCTGTGCTTTCCCCCATATGTAAGCAGACCTCCAAAGGAACCGACAGCCCATTTCTCTACACCATCAATGTGCCACCCCAGCAACACCTGTCCTAACAAAATGCAAAACTCGGAAGTGATCTAGGATTAGAGAAGCCACTCAGGTCTCCTCTAGTTTCCTTGATCTAGATTAAATCTCAATTAAACTTGTTAATTCCTTTATCAATCACATCCTCAAGTGGCATTTAAGCTTCTGGCTAGCCTGTATACGCCCTTCTCCCTCGCACACCTATGTAAGTCTTTCCATACCTTTACTACTTCAGTTCTTTCTACAAATAGCACTGAGGAAACACTAGGCCAGAAACTATTATCTGTCACTCATGGCTGCATGCTTGTGATGCAGGCAGGGATTTACCCTAAAGCTCTACAGCATTTCTTTATCTTGCCCCGTCTCCCTTCTTAGGAAAGACTTCTGAGGATCAGGGGTGCTCAATTTGCCATAAAGCACGGGTGAAATTATACTGAAGCAGACACTTTTATAGGATTATATCTGAAGCTTGTTTCCCTATGAAGGGATTTTGTAGCATAAACTGGATAAACTCATAGGAATCTGGTTTCCAGAGGCAGGACATAGACTTACAAAGCAGGCATCCAGCTGCTCCATGACAGGTGAGTGAGAAGGGATTTGAACCTACTTACAAGGGTGCATAGTCTCTCTCCCTTCTCCCATCCCTGTCTAAAACCATTGGATCAACTAGACAACCAACCAGCCAATCAACCACCCAGCCAGCCAGCCAACCAACCAAACCAACCAACCAATCAATCAGTCAGCCATCTTGTCAACCACCCACCCACCCACCCACCCGTCCGTCCGTCCATCCATCCATCCATCCAGTCTGTCAAACAACTAGCCACTCAGCCAACTAGCCAACCAACCAATTAACCAACCAACCAAACAAACAAATAAACAGAACGCAATTTTCCTAGTTCAGGAACGTATTTGCTGCTTTTTGTGAAACTGGTTTGGAAGCCAAGTTGGTGTTCCTTGGTGGCCAGGCTTACACTGTGAAGAGCAGAGAGGTGGTGACATTTCCTCTTTAATTGTCTCTGGTGTCCCCTGGCCTGGCTCCCTCCCGTTCCTCTCAGTCTTCTGCTTTACCAGATGACACAGTGGGGGTGACATTTATTCATGCTCTTCAGTGTGGCCCCTCCTCTCCTTTAGTGCGAGCCCAGAGCACCAGGGTCATGTATTCACCGGAGCCGACCCTGCCCTTGCAGCCTGCAGGCTGAAGCTCAGCAGCAGCCACCTATGCCCTGGTGCAGTCAGAGTCTATACACCACTTTTCCTATCTGCCTGGACACCTACCAGTGTCCCAAACTACTTTTTATCCTTTCCACCTTTTCTCAGCAAAGCTGAGTTTATTTAAAAGAAACCAAAACACAAAATGAAACAAAACAAACCCCAAAATTACCCTATGAAGGGAGGGCCTCTGTGTCAGGTGCCTTTCTAGGTGAGAAGAGAGGACATGGTGCTGTCTTACACTTGTCTCTGTGGCCAGCAAACGTGTGTACACTGGCTGGGCAGCATCAGGGACACGGTCAGCTCTTGACCACAGAGTAGGAGACAGTCCATTGGCTCTCCCCAGTGAGAATAATCGCCGCTGTTCTAGCGGCACATGCTTTAAGCCAACACAGTCAGCTCTCACATTCAGCTCCAGCCCACCATGGTGAGCCCAGGGTTGGCCACACTGGTCTCCTAGGGTGGTGTGCTCTTACACCAGATTTGAACAGATCTTCCAGTGGATACTGAGTCAGCATCTGTGACCAAGGTCAGTGTTCATAAGAATTATTCAGACCTCGAATTTGACACTTAGGAGACAGGAGGAGAATTTTCATTTTTCTTCCACTATAGAATGAACCGAACCAAAGTGTAGCTGATTTGGGAGCACCCACAGGTGTGGTTCTACTCGTTACGTGGCAACTCACAAACCACTGCATGAGAAACGCTGCACTAAAAGGAATTTAAGCCTGTCAGGTTAATTACACAATATTAGGTACGAAAACAAACAGTGCAACACAAAACATAGCTACATCATTATTTGCAGTAAATGTTAACTCTAAATAAGTGCAACCTGTCACAAATGCTTGCTATAAACTAATTAAAAAAATAAAATTTGATGGATAAACATGAAAAAAAAATTCTCACCGAGAATTTTTTTTTTAAATATCAGCACTCATTTAGAGTTCGGGATTTGTGAAAGAAAGCTTTAAAAGGAGCAAACCTGATTGGCTGTGGCTGTTGCTGCGAAGGGGACACTTGTTGCAGGAGTTGTTGCTGCAGAGACAGTGGCGGACGTAGCGCTGTGCATCATGGGTACTTTCAGGAGGGGAACCATGGGAGCAATGAACAGGAGGGTGTAGCATTATGGTAAGAGAAGTGGTGTTTGGCATGGTGAATACCAGAGCGGCAAGCCATCACGGGTTAAACCAGCAGATGGCATGCAATCACAGTGCAAAGCAAGTAAGCATGGGAGAGAAATAAAAAGGGAAAACAGCTTATTACAAGTACAATTAAAGGAAGTCTTCAAACACCATCAGTGATTCCCAGAAAGGTCGAAGCACACTGCTTTGATTGATGTATTTGTAAACATTTTGCTTCCAATGACAGAGCCATTCCCAATTCAGAGTGTATTGTGACTATAACAATATGAGTTCTCAAAATATGAGAACTCGTAATATCCAATGAAATGAGAATATAAGATAATCAAAGTAGACTAATCACAGATTCTAAAACACTGAAGGCTCAATAGACCTAATTTAAGATAAGATGAACTTTGGAATTAATTGTGGTTAAACTAAAAAAAAAAAAATTGTTTTTTCCAATTCAGCATCACATCTATAAACTGGAATTTCAGTGGATCATGTTTTATTTTGATCAACAAACAGTGAGGCAAAAAAAAAAAAAAATGGCCTTGGTGTAAATTCTAGAGTGGTTACTATGAAGTAACCAGATCCATTTTGCCAATGTTTACTTTCTCAACTCTTACATTAAACTGCTTGGATGTCCTGAAGACAGACTTTTGTGCCAAGGCCCTGAATGTGAGAGGTGACTCCACTATCAAAAGCTCCCATCTAAGGGAATGTGGAGATACAATATATACATCACAAATAAGTCAACACTCTAAAAAGATAATTAAGCAAGAAAGTTCAGATACTTGCTTTCAAAATACATCCATGTATAAATTTTTTCCAAAAATAAATACTTCTGGGAAACTCTGATAACTCTAACACACAGCAAAGAGGAGATAAAGGCACACACTATGAAACTTTAAAACACTGATGAAATTAGCCTGCCTCTGTTTGCCTCATGCTAAACCAGATAAACTATAAAGAGAAACAGAACACAAGTCATTAAAAAGCACACTGGTACTTGTGGTTTTATGTCTCTGTAGTGATTGTTCTAGCATAAGAGGTCACATTAAAACCATCATTTTCTTAAATACACAGGCATAGCTTACATGTTAACTCTAAAGCCCTTAGGCCTTCAGATCTACTTCCTAAAGCATTTTCTACCATCTCTGAAATCAATGTCAAACAGTGAAGGCATTGTACATCATATAAAAGACAAATAAAAAAGGTTGAAACCTACCAATACTGGTAGCGGGTGTCATGCACAAAACTGACCCTGAAGTCATGCAATGGGGGGTGGGGGTGGAAAAAGTGATAAAGGGAAAGAAACAGGTTAGCGGTTTAGAGTTAACATTCAAAGTGAGATTCAAGCACAACCAGAAATAAGTAGGGTTAGTTTACACAGTTTTTAGGGCCGTTCACATCATCAGTACAGACACAGATAGATCCGACTAACTTTAAGCCAATAAGATTCCAAGCCCACTCTCTGATTACTCTCTCCTTTCATCTAGGTCAACATGATTCTACTAAGGATGACATGTGATGGTAGCACAGTGTCCTTCTTTAAAGACTTCAAAGTATTTTCCAGGCATTATCAAGTTAATCCTCTAAGGTGGAGAGTGGGTATTTTACAGATGAAAAATCTGAGGCACAGTAACTCCTCCAAGGTTGTGTGCGGTGTGAGTCAAGGGCAAGGCCGGAACAGAGTTCCATGCTGAATTCAGGTCAGATTTGAAACTCCTTAAGAGTGCGCTACACTCATTGCTTTAAACGTTGCTTGGTGATGAAGTGCGTCATGTCAGTAGCAGTGTAAGTCTGAGAACAGAATTGAGATTTCATAGCCAGGTAGGGCAGGGGTCTTAACCTACTACTTGGATGCTAGGAATGAGTATAGAAGCTCCTGAACAGAACCAGCTGCATCGCTCTGGGATCTCTTTTTGCTACAAGATTCGCTACGACAAAGGGGTGGCACTTGTCAGTGAGGTCTGATCATTCAGTAATCATGCCGATCTGGGACTATACAAGGTCCCGGGGGAGATTTGATCATGGTCCTTTCAAGGTAACTTCTGATTGAAGTGTCTAAGAAATCTCAGATTGGCATCTAAGTCAGAGGGGAAGGAAGGACAATGTCTTCCTGGGGAAGAACTGCATTATCTGTGGATGGCCTTAATGTTCACACATTCCCAGGTTCCCACCATGAACAGAGATGCCAGTCATGAGGGTGAAAAAGATGTGTTGGAGCTCTGAGGGATTATCTGCTACCGGTTCTGTCCCTCAGAATGTAAGATGAGGCAATCTAAGGAGTCCTGGAAATTCAGAGTCATGTGAGTGGGTGTCAGAGTGGTCTTTTTAATGAATGTAGGTGCATCTGTTGACGGTGTCAGAACTACCTGCTGAGATGTTAGATTCGGACTCTGGAAACTATGTGTCTTTATTCATTTTGATAAGGATTTCTTGCCTGACCTAATTTTGACCAGCCTAACATTATTAAGTTAGGAAAAGGTTTTTCAAGTGGGCTTCTGCTGGTTTCTTTAACAGGGATGTGCCAGTGCATCCAACTTCACACTTGCACCAAGACATACAGATGGACTCACATGCTTCAAAATTCTTTGCAGCGGATGTAATCTTTCTCCAACCCTGTCCTCTACTTTTCCCAAATGTCTAGAAAGTTCCTACACCCAGTTTCATTTCCTTGAATCCCATTTGTCCTTCAGTCCTCTCCAATTTGGTTCATTTTCACTCTCTTGCCCAAAGTGGCAGAACAGAACACTTTTATACCTTCACTCACAATTCCAGGGCCATTTTGCACTTGCCTACATCTTGTATAATAAGTCACTTTCTTCCTTTGAATTCTTAGTCTCTCTCTCTCTCTCACACACACACACACACACACACACACACACACACACACACACACACACTCACTCATTTTCTAAAAGCTTGTGCTGAATTCCCTATATATGCTGGAGTTTTTAGAACCTGTCCTGGATCCTTTTAATTTTTATTTCTGATCTGTAGGTCTTCCAGGTGTCTTTCAACCTATTCATTTCAAAGTTATCAATAAACTTCTGGCCTCCACATTCTGTGTCCTGCCAGATCGCAGACCTCTCTACCCAAATGTTGTCCTCTCCACCTCGGTTTCACAAGGGTCTCCAATGTCACGTGCTAAGCTGTGCTCTTTCTCACAGCATCTCCTCCACATCTGGAAACACCTGGTGGATGTCATCACCCATGTGGTGCTTCAGCTCCAACTGTTACCTGATGCCATTTTCCCTCGGGAAACGCCCAGGTCCTGCTCCCCAGTGGGCCAGCACAAGGCTGCTTCTGCCCAGCTGAGCGCCTGTCTGCTTATCCGATAGGCGTGTGACTCTGGAAGCCCCATGCCATCAGTGCGACACCATCTGGCTTTCCTCCTTCCTACTCCTCATTCTGCGCTGCTAGTCACCCCACTTCTGGGAAGATTTGCTGGCCTCGGCTGCCGTGAGGCTGGAGGCCCTTCTAGCCCAGGCCATGACTACCTCCCCACTGTATCCCTCTCCATGGTACCAGGGTCCTTCTGGACAGCCCTTTATTGATTTCAACTGAACACACCATACTTTTAATCTGTTTGGGGGCTTCCCACAGCTGTCCCCCTCCTCCTGTCTAGAAATCACTATAGCCATTTCTTTCATCTCTCATGTGTCAAAATGTGTCATTTCTTCAGAAAATCATTTCATTCTTAATTTCCCCACCCTCCTGCCATCGAAGTCAGTTTCTATTTTAATTTCTATTTAATTATTTGAACTCTTTGCCTTTTCATTCATAGTACTCTAAATTTTAAAAACCTATTTATATAAATATTTAGCATCTCTCTCTCTCTCTCTCTCTCTCTCTCTCTCTCTCTCTCTCTCTCTCTCATTCTGCTGTGAACTCAGAAGGGCAGGGGCCATGTTTGACAAGGTGTATGGGGGCATCTTGGGGTACTTCTGTGCGGCATCAATGTTCCAGCCAGCAGTAAGAAGTTCTTTGGGAGAAATTTGTTCCTGAAAGCTTTTAAAAGGCTTGTGTATAAAATATCTGATTTAAAAGTCAACTATGTCAGGTTTCAAAGTTATTTCTTTAAAATCCCCCTTTTCTTCAGTATTCTCTAGAGAATGGGCTTTCTCCAAAGCCTCCTGGGCCACCTGTGAGTAGACAAAGGGTGTGAACCACCCGAAGCAGCTCCGGCAGGCACCACATGGGACTTGCCCAGTGTCATTCTGGCTTGTGTCCTGGATTTGGGAGTGCTTGACCATGCTTCCTCACTGGGCCTCTCTACCTGCCAGGAATTATTGGAACATGGGCAGTGCGGGGGGGTGGGGGGTGGGGGGTGGGGGGGTGGGGGGGTGGGGGCTTCTGCCTGTGGGTTGCTCTCTTTATGCCGAATTCTGGTCCTGTTCTGCTTTGTAAGCTCCATTCCCACCTCTCACGCCCGCCCTGCCCTGCCCTCTGTTCTTCCCATGGATCCTGTGGGTACTTTGTGCTATTACCACGGCGAACGCTGCTTCCTTCTTCAAACCTGCTCTTGCCATACCTGCCCAGTGCGCTCTCCCTCCAACGGTAAAATCTTATTCCCTTTTCAACGTCCTTAGCCAATTTCTCCTGCTGTGGAAAACTCCTCCTCCTCCTCCTCTGCATCGTTTGTGCCGCTGCCTGCTGAAGATGAACACCCTGCCTCTCTCTTTCATCCTCGAGCCCATGCTCAAACCCCAGCTCATCCATCATACTGTGGACTCTGGTTCCTACCCATCTGCATTCTCTTTGTGGGTCTGCGATCCAGACCATAGCACGTGTCCAAGAAATGACTGCTGAACTGAAGGGAATCCAAACGTTCTGACTTCAGGCAGACCGTTTCCACCCAACATAAACAATCCTTTTACAAGTATGTGAAAACTTTATGTGACATGTGTGGTCTCTCATTACTGGGCAATGCCTGGCCTAGACCCTTCCCTATGCACTTCCAATGTGACGAACTATTTCAAGGAGAATCAGGGAAGGACTGTGCTGCCTCTCTTGTGACCAGCGGGCATGTCACCGGGATGCCGATGCTATGGAGAAAGCCCTTCTCACGGCTTCCTCCGTTGCACAGATACTTGAAGTTTCTGTGGGCCAGGACTACCTGGGAACGCTCTTACTTTTACATGCCATTTTGTAGTGTAAACACAGCCTCAGTTTTTCCATCTGCAAAATGCAAATAACCGCTCATCACCAACTGAACAATGTCTACAGGAACACTCACAGCGACTCAGAGCACTTGTCACCGAGGTGCCCACAGCTATTCACAGCACTGCAGGTTCTGAGACCATGCGTGATTTCGCCACTTTCCTACCATAGCAAATGAAATGTGTACCTTCTCGTTTAAAACATCCCCTATCAGGAAAAAAAAAAAAAAAAAAAAAAAACACCACACACAAAGAAGAAAAATCCCACCCACTGGAATGTGCCAGGGTACCAGCCAAGGTGGTAATTTATCTCACTATGGTTGTGGGGAAGAAGTCCACACCCTCTGTGACATTTTACATTAACATTTTTACAGCCTGGAGGCACATCTCCTAAAATCCAAATTCACATTGTGCCAATGGGAGGGTTTTAGTACATATCAAAGCTTTACTATGGATGGCCTTTCAACGCAGGGTAATCTCCAAGAGGACACACAAAAAATGCCTTCGATTCATCTGTGGATAATTGCTTATGTAAAACATTAACAGAAAGATTTTTTTAAAAAAGGTTTGTTAAAAATAACAGGTCAACCATCTGCTAAAAAACTACCATATAACATCATGGCCTGATCAGCAGAGGTTTAAAAACAACCAGGATAAATCTTGAATGATTATTATCATTGCCATAAAGTTGAAAACATGGTTTATAGGTAATATATCCTGAAACAAAGAAACAAACCAAAAAAGCCGACTATAACCATGGAGATGTTTGATATGGATTTAATTGGTTAGAGAATTTATGCTAACTTTATTTTAATAAAATTATTTCCTATTCTATCCTTTCAGGAAAGTGTGATGAATTTCTTGGGAGTTCAGATACCACTCCAATATAAAAAATGCACACGATTATCCACTGTGATCTTTATGGCACATGGCAAATATGCTATAAACACTTGGAATTCACAGAACTGGGTGGGCCACAGCCCATCACTTGGCTTCCAAAGGCTACAGGTTGCCAGCACAGTTGAGCTGTTCCTGGGGAATCCACCAGAGGGCGGGCACACACAACCACAGCTCATAGGGACTGTTCATCATTCACATGTTTCATCCACAGGAATCAAGTTACTGCTTTTAAGCTGTGCTGTTCACCCTTGCTTGGGAAATACTTAAAGTGAGGAAGCTTTTGATGATTTATCCAGCCAGTCATTACTGTTTTCAAGTATTTCATATACCTTAGGAGGCTGCTGAGACCTTTGTAATGCTCAGTTCAGGGTTTCCCTGGTGCTCTCAGGAGATGCTACAGTCTATATGACCCATTCTTCAGAAAGAGACTCATATTTTTCCATTCAATAATTTTTTTCCTCTCTTAAAATATATAGTGGCCACACGGTCTACAAAGTGACACTTGTAGTAACATGCTGGATCCTCAGGTGTTTGTGGTCACCTTCCTTCTGGTAGGTAACCTAACCTCCTGGTAATTATGTCATTTCAGGTGGGTTACAATCACAAATATAGCTAAGCTAGAACAGCATGGAATGCCACTAATTAATGTTGTCATGGGGTAAAAAAAATGAAGGTATTTTAAGACAGATTCAGAACTCAGGTACTTTCTGACATAGTGCATCTATATTAATATAAATATAGTTTATAGGTTACTAATTCATTTAAAATACTAACTCATACAGGTTGCTATTCATTTATAGTTTTTATACAAAGACTATGACCGAAATAAAATCTAGCTACCTCCAATCCTAACTCCTCATATGCTGTGGAATCTAAGGAGATTAATATATTCAATCATATAGATTAATGACAATGTCTACTTGTTATCATGGGATGATGACTTTTCACTTGGAAAAACTCAATGGATGTTCTTCCCAACAAGGTTTAAGTCATCTGTTTCTAACAGAGATTAAAAGGTAAGAGCTGATCAAATGAAGATGGCCATGTTTGTGAGGGTGTGTGGGGGTGTGCGTGTGGCTGTGTCTGAAAGTCACTGAACTGGGCAAAATATGAGGAAGGAGAGTTAGAGTGGATACTGTTTTTCTTCACCTGAACTGATTTTTTTTTTTCATGCCACTTCAAAAAATTTCACTTTAACCTGATTCTGGGGAGAGTCGTGTGGGAGCCCGTGGGCGGTACAATGCTATGTAAGTGGGACCAGGCATCAGACACCAGGCCTGGCACTGGTCACTTGTGCCACCTTGGAAAGTCACTTCTCATGATTATGGGGGGCCTCAGTTTTCTCATTTGTAAAACAGTCAATTGGATGAGGAATTCATGAAGCCCTTTCGCCCCTGAGACCCTGTGGTTAACAGATGGTCTCCGGTGAATGGTAGGCTAAGGGATGGCAGCTGTTCCTCTCATCACTCATTGGCTCAGAAACGGAAGACAAGCACTCCAAATACTTGTGAACTTGGTGAAAGTTGAGAAGGATGGAGAGAGAGAGAGAGAATGAATATAAAAATATGAGTAGAGGATTACTGTAATTCGAATAGCCTTAGACTTTTTAGTGCTCTGAATAGAAGCAGGGAAAAAAGTTAGTATTTATTGGAATTTATATTTTTAGGTCATAGAGTGTTAAGGACAAATTTCAATTATCTAAAAAAAAATCTTACATAAACTATTTTACAGGCCTTGGGTCAATGGAAGAAACACAAAGCTTTAACTGCTCCCCGTGTCTCTGGTGAAACCCCACAGTTGACTTTCAAATCCTAACTGCCTTCAGCTATCCAAGCAAGTCAATAGGTTTAGACAGCTAGGGCTGCGGTGGGATCAGGCTGTATTCGCACCTTCTAAATGCCAACTAGATGCCACCAAACAGCTGAAGGAGATGAGAAGAAAGCACATGACCGGAAGGACACAGGACACGGACATGGACGGTAAGGGCACGTACCTGTGGGGATGAACGCCGCCGTGTGCTGCTGCAGTTGCGCACTGGTCAGAGCCTGCTGGTAGTGCAGGACGCTGGGGTTGAAGACCGCGCTGGCACCGTTACTCTTCTCAAGCGCTTGTCTCTTTGGTAAAGGATGAAGAGCACCGGGAGGGAAGGCCTAGGAGGAAGAATTTGACAGGATGTGTCCAACTTAAGGCACGCGGGCTCCATGTCCACAGAGATCATCATTGGCAACAGTCTTTTTTTTTTTCTTTCTTTCTTTCTTTCAAAAATGACAGCTAAAGAGATGCCTCTGCCATGCACCTTAATTTAAACAGCGGCAATGTTGAATGAGTGAGAATTTGTTATTGAGAGCGAAAGCATGAATTCTGTAACCCAAAAACAGGAGCATCTCAACTAAGGAAAAGAAAAACTATCAAGCAACAACAATGGAAAAAAAAATGGCTTCAGCTTTTACAACAGGTTAAACTACTCTAAGGGGGAGAAAGGAGCATTTGCGTTATTATTAATGTCTATTCTTCAACTGAATGGCGATTTCTTGAATTTAAAGGTTAATAAGAATTATAATGAGCATTTTTCTGAGCCACATAATTTAAATTTGCTTCACTCTTTTGGAAAAGGTATTAAATTTTGTTAGGATTCATTTTATTTCCCAGATTACGTATGCAAATGAGATGACTAAACACCTTATTGAATTTCCTCCATTTTTAAAATTAATAATAATGATTGGCTGCAACCAGTATTTTACATACAAATCTCAGCTGGTTCTCTGAAAAGCTACATGCAAAGCGAAAGGTGAAAGGTCAAAGTACCAGGTCTACAGCTGCTTCGAGAGGTCGCTTCAGTGCTTTGGCAGTCGACTGAGTCTTTTAATAACAGGCAGCGAGCACATGATGGCAGTGGGCCAATGGGAGTCAAGCGAATTAACATACAGGTAAACAGCAAGCAGAGGTGCATCATGGGAACGGCATTGCATTGTGGGTAGGTGAGAAGGAAAAAAATATTCTGAATGCAGTATACAACGTACAGAACACTAGGCATGCACAACAACAAAAACGTTCTCTAGAGAAATGAATATTACACCTTAAATTAGTATTGCAGCAAAAATGCATCTACTGTACCTTAGTTAAAAGCGTATAAGAGAGTAAAATATAGACGTTTGAAATTCAGGAGAGTATATTAAAACAGCAGCTGCATACACACCGTAAGCACTTTTAAAATATTGGTTCTAGGGGACCACGGGGCTGGAGAACATCTGATAAGTTAGTTCAGATATAAAATAATGAAGAAATAAAGTACATCCCAACCCGAAAAGTCTTCACTTAGGTGTGTTTCAATTCAGATCTAACCTAACAAAATGAAGTGGCAAACTGAGACAAAAAACATTCAGGCAAAAAATATTCAAACACAAGATTATTTAGGCAAAACAGTTTGGGTTTGGGTCGTTATTTTTTGTCTGAATCACGTGGGTAATTGTCTCAGTTCTTTTCTTCACTCTGCTAGTGTGCGTCTTATCATGTGGATTAACGTCCCAAACCTAGTGTGATTTGAATTTAACAGGAATGTTCCAAATTGTTGACTTTCACTCTGCTTTGTTTCTAGTCACTAACTTATCATCCGTTCCGTTTCTACTACATTTGAAATTATAATTCATTTCAAACAACTTACCGGGTTATACTAAGAAAGTACCCTTTAAAAAGGCATTTTGTGTCCTTGGGTACTAAAACAATATCTCTTTAGCAATACTATTTGTACTTTTAGCTACGATCAGTGATCAAACCGGTTAATGACAAGTGGGACCTTCACTAGAACAAGCAGTTAAAATGGCAGGAAACTGCTTTCAGAAGAGATGCGAACCTTTAACTTATAACCATACTTTTGGGAAGATAGTTTCATTTAAACAACCAAGGTAGTATTGAATCTGGACTGATTTAGACCACAATGAAAAAAATTTCCTCTTTCTGGTTAATTGTTAAAAGATAGAAAGATTCTATGACAGGATTCTGTGAAAATAAAGAAATCCAGGAGGCAGCTTCAATGCAAGTAGGAACAATGAAATATCCCCCTTTAGGGCTGGCACAATAGGTAAATCCCCAAGGTATGTCTGATAGAATTCACAGTCTGAAGTTCTGTGGGAGAGTGATCGGATTTGAAATGAAAGGAGATGGTGCTTTGCCCTCAAGATGGGAACAATTAATGATATTTTCTTTGGCAAATGCAGGGCTGCTCATCATTTGATGATTCAGGATAAAAAATATGAGAGATAGCTTAGGAGCTATGGAACTTGGAGAAAGAGACTAGATATAAAATGGGAAGAACTGTGGGCAGAGAATGGCCAATAGTGAATAGAATTTTCTGGGAGGCAGTTTGGATAAAGGTCATCAAATAATGGGAAATTGATTTTTTTTCAAAATAAAACTGAATATTGAAAATAAAAACAGCTCAAGCTCATAGATATTCCTTTTTGTTTTTGAGACGAGGTCTTACTTTGTAACCCAGACTGGCCTTGAACTCACAGCAATTCTCCTGCATCAGTCTCCAGAATGCTAGAATTAAAAGCATGGGCTACAATGCCTAGCAATTCCTGAATATTATACAATACCATGAAACTTCCATGATTCCATTTTGGTTAAAATCTTTCATCCCTGTACATTTTTACATTGTTAACTAATGCAGGGTCTGCATTTTTTCCATTTATTTTTTTATTTATTTGTGTGTGCACCTGTACATGTATGCAAGATGAAATGTGTGGAGACAGTTCTCCTTCCAGCATGTGGGTCCCAGTGACTGAACTCAGGTCATAGGCTTGGCGGTAAATGACTTTACTCACTGAGCCTTCTTGTTGGCCCTAAGAGCTTGCTGTGGTTTTTGAGCCTCAACTGACTTTGATTCACTAAAGCAGGCTACATGGCTGCTCCCCCAGGCCACACTGGGATGGCACAGAAGATGGTCGGCAGCTGGCTGAATCCAAAGTCTTCTGTCCTCAACTTTCAGCCTTAGTTTCCCACTTTCCCAGTCCTTGAAGCTCCTAGTGGGTTGGTCTTTTGATGGGCCTGAGTCTCTAAAGGCTGCTGCTCAGGGACACACTTCTGACTGAACAGAGCCTCCTTTAGAGAGTTCTCCAAGTGGAACAAGTCATGTCAACTATTTCTTTTTAGGGCAGGCATATGGAAACTTCATGGCCTTTCCCCCCCCCCCTTTTCTGTATTTCTTTCTTATTTATTGTAGTTGAAACCTAATTTTTAGAGGTTAGAGTGACAGGAGTTAAAGAAGCTGAGAACTGTAAAGTGAGGAGAGTGACATGTCTCCTTTTTTCACTGCACAGTGTATTTCCTTAATTAGATGCGAATGTCTTCTAAGGTATGTTGAGGTTTTGAAGTGTTAAGGTTTTAACACATATTAAGGCTTTATATAGATTATAACGTAAAGCACACAGACAGAATATATTTTTAAATTCTGTGCAGATGAATAGCCACATCACTACAGGGTTTCTGGCACACATGTGCTGGTCCAGGTAAGACTGACTGACTGCTGGTATATTTACCCGCACTGGATGATCGGTCAACCTTCAGGCTTAGACCTGACCTTAGAGGTGGTGGAGCCTGTTTGGTGCAAGAAGGTCATTTTAACTGTAACTCTACTTTATGCCAGATACTTGGGCTCTAGTCTCGATGGCCTTGTCTGTGCTATTGGTCCTCTGGCCTATGGTTGCCTCCAGCTGGTCTGAATGGATGGACACATATGACTTTATGTGAAGCTGAGATTTCCTTTTCAGAGTCAAAGAACCATCCGACTTCAGGTCAAGGTGAGAAGAACAATCACCCAAACCCAGCCTTACAGGGGAGGACCAAACCCAGGGGCCAGGAGACCCTGCAAGAACAATCCCAAGTGCTGATTACTGGTTCATAAAGTGAGACGGATGAGAAGCAGGTGCTCAGAGTTCCTGTGTGTGTTCTCTGGGACAACTGAAACTTCTCTGGCGGGTGGCAGCTTGTCCTGTTTCCTTTTACAAACTAGTTCTTTCCATTGCCATCCCATTTTGGTTTATGTGAACAAAGACTGTGCATGAAGATCAAACACCCTTTGTGTTAAAGAGTACCTTCGACCAGCTTATCCTCACATGTGCAAAGTTCTGCTGAGAGTGATGCTCGTGTTTTAAGAGGTATTATGAAAGAATAAGGTTCACACTGAGATTCTTCTCCAGAGTCGGAGATTTAAATTCTTTCTTAATGTCTGATTATTTCAAATAAGGGGAAAAAAAATCTCTGGACAAGAATAAGAAATGACACCATGGAAGTGTGCTGTTTTCAGCCAAGGAAGTCAGGTGAATGGAATGTTAACGTTTTCTACTGCACCCGGCGTTCCCATTTGTCCTTCTAAAAAAGGAAATAGAATAATAGTCTTCCTGCGGCATTCTGGCTAATCGTGCCTGTAAGGTTCGTCAAACTGTATCCACGATGGTACAAAGAGCCTCTCATGTCAACTAGAAAGACATGACAGATGCAGTAATCTTCCTGTCATTGTGAGAAAGGTGCTGGGTTTGCTCTGAGACTACATCGCTTTGGTTGCCTCGGAAGATGCTTCAGGATCCTGTGACTTCTCAGCTCTCCAAATTTGGGCACGGTGTAACAATCCAAGAAACTATGGTAACTGGTTCTCACAGCATCGACTGTGATGCGTTCTGATGAGCTTACGTGGGAATGTGGAGGAGGGTGTGTGGCAGAGCTCAGCTACAGCTTCAGACTGTGAGGCTGAGGGATGACCTATTTGGGTGAATGGGCATTTCTGCTCCTATCTCCACCACGCTGGATCCCCTGCCATTGACATAGATTAGGTACACTGTCCTTTCAGTGACTGATTGGTATTGACTGTGTGTATTGGAACTCCTACTTACAGGAAATAGGCAGATGTATCCAGAGCTTGGATAACATCAGGGCTGAGCACGGTAGTCACTGTGACTATTATGTTTTTTAATGTTCACAGGTATTTGAATTCATATTAATCTCTAGAGATTACCTTGTCTTATACTGAGGCGGCCACTGTGACCCAGGATAATTGGCTCCTATCACTTTGACCACAGAGACAGCCACAAAGATGACAAAATGATAATGATTTTTCCCTGTAATTAGGGCCTGTGTCAAAAATATTGTTGCTGTTTTTTTTTTTTTTCTGTCATCAGACGTAGGAATGTGTCCTACAGATGTCTCAAGCCATGGGCTATGTCATGGAGAGAAGTTGGTCTTGGAAAGTAGAAGCGACATGCTAGGGGGCCAAAGGCAAGCAGGAGAGGCAGAGCCGCTAGCCACTCACACCCCAGCATTCCCAAGTCCTGATCTTCTTCCCTCTTCCTTGGAGGTGTTACATGACGCAGAAAAGTCATTGGTCAGCCAACTTGGGCATTTAAGCCAAGCCATTTGAGTATTGTCTCAATACTCAAATACACTGAGCCATCTCTCCAGAGTCCCGGTTGGCCCAGGGAATGCCCCGTGTACCTCGTGTGGCTCATCAAATGAGCGACCTGGAGAAACATGACCTTACTGGTCAACACCAGGAGCACTGCCTGGAGCTGGCTGAACAAGTGACTACAGAGAAGAGTCTCATGGAGTAAGACACTCACTGAGTAGATGGAGACAGAGTTCTCTGCACTGATAGACAAGCAACGGACACATCTGCTCTAAAACAATGCACTCTTCACATACATAGAATTATTTGTATGTTTTTATCTTTCCCTCACTTCTCCTTGTTCCCAAGTATAATGAGTTTCAGAGTTCTAGATTTCACTAAAGCTCTTAATGGGTGCATTTCTCCCTCATGTGGGTTCACTTGGCCCCACATGGGCAGGGACTTACTCACACACTCCGTGGACTGTCTGAAGACAGGAGAAAGGACAGAACACAAGACACTATACAGAGACAAAGTCTGAGAACCCCACCCCATCCCAGCAAGGCATAGGAAAGACACGCTTTGAAAGGTGCTTGGAGCTCAGACTATCAAGACCACTTGGGACAGGTCTGAACCTTCATAAACACTTACATAAATGCTGAGTGGCAAGGAGGTGTTTGGAGGTGTTAGCCCCTCTTACATCTTGGTTGCTCCTCACTGTGGGACTCTATCTGCTAGGCTAGGAAGTGCTCTTAAACAACTTTTTAAGGATTTACTTTTATTTTGTATATAAGGGTGTTTGACCCGCATGTGTGTCTGTGTGCACCGCTTGTACACAGTGTCCATGGAGACCAGAAGAGGGTGTGGGGTGCACTGGAAGGGGACTTACAGATGACTGTGAACCATGTGGGTGCTTGGGATAGAACGTGAGTCCTCTGGAAGAGCAGCCAGTGTCCTTAACCACTGAGCCATCTCTCCAGCACTTAGACCACACTTTCAGGTGATCTCGTTCACCTCTGAAGTCCTCTCTATTCTTTCCCAGGAAGGATTGGCCTCTGTGTTCTTCCTGCCCCCACGAGCCCACCACGCTTTCTCTTCTGTGGTTCAGGAGCACCGTTGCTCACACTTAGCCATGCCAAGTTCCTCGAGGGCAAAGCAACCAGTCTCCTTTATTTACTCTTGCCAGCAGGTGCTCCATGGCTGGCAGGCTTCTAAATGTTTCCTGTGAATGGATGCACTGTGCCCACTGTGCATTAAGACAGACTTTTGATGAGGCAGATGTCTCCCTTTGAGATAAATCCACTAGAAATGCCTGCAGCCTAGCACCATGGCTCTCAGCTGTGGGTATACACGGGAGCCGAGTCACCTGGAGGCTTGGCAGGGCACGTCCCGGGTCCCTGCCCAGACCACAGCCCTCCAACAAGCTGCTTCGGGGTTAAGATCAATGTTAGATCCTTTCTAACCATCCACTTGATTCCTCAATATAGCCAAGACTGGGGAGTGGTCTAGGCATGTGATTCTCAAATAGCAACACCATACAAAACACCTGCGAATTTTTAAATATTATGTTTATGTGTGTGTCTGTGTTTGAGGATGCACATTTGCCAGAGGAATTAGGGCCCCTGGAGCTAGAGTTACAGGCTATTGTGAGTCGCCTAACGTGAAGGCTGGGAGTCAAACTCCAGTCCTCCCAAAGAATAGGGCATACTCTTTACCAATGAGCTATCTTTCTTGGTCCTAACTGGGAATTCATTTTTTAAAAATTAAAGTTCTAGCTGGGCAGTGGTGGCGCATGCCCTTAATCCCAGCACTTGGGAGGCAGAGCCAGGCAGATCTCTGTGAGTTCGAGGCCAGCCTGGTCTATAGACTGAGATCCAGGACAGGCACAAAAAAAAAAAAAAAAAAAAAAAAAAAAAAAAAAAAAAAAAAAAAAAAAAAAAAAAAAAAAAAACACAAAGAAACCCTGTTTTGAAAAACAAAAACAAAAAAACAAACAAAATTAGCATTCTAATTCTGGGTGTCTAGGTGAGACAAGATTCTGGAGTCTTAACAGGCTCCCAGGGGGCCAAAACAATGCTGCTTTTGGTGGCCCAGGGACAGCTGGAGACTGAGATCCAGGAGCTGTAACAGCATTGATTCCTAAGGGACAGCAAAGAGAATCAAAGGGCTAGCCTGGGATAGGTGTTCTAGTTCGTTTGTTTTAGCACCAGCTAGCTAGCTCCCTTCCGTTTTCATTCTTTCATGAGTTGCTGCTGTGCTTGAAATTTCCCTGGGGCTGTTGGCAAGCGCCGCCTGGGTGTAAGGCCGAGATGGGCAACAGGAGCAGCTGGTGTCTGGCAGGATCGCTGGTTGCTGGGCATCTCTGAGGGCTACAGTTAGTTTCCCTGCTAGACTGACTTCAGCAGCTGGCTGCATCCGTTGCTTTCTTGTCTGCTCTCTGAGTTTGACTGTTCGTGACTGCCTCCCATTCACTGCAAAGCATTAGGCCCAAGATCGCAGTTAAGAAAGGGCAGGGCTCACAGCCCCGATGGCAGAGGGTCAACGCTCACAGCCTGGATTTCCTGCACCTCGGGGATTTAGTTATTGTGAAGGGAAGGAAAAACAGAACAAAACGAAAAGGGGTGGGGGATGACAACAGAACTTAGGCAGCGGAGCAGCGGGAATGGCAGCCTTGTCTCCCAGCTGTCCTTCCCACCCGCAAGCACCACCCGCGGCCTGGGAGGCGCAGTGTGGTGCAGGCGCGGGCGGTGCACTTACCATGACTGTGGCCGCGGCCGCGGCTGCCTGGGCGGCTACCGCGGCCTGGTTGGCTTGGTGCTGCGCGGCTTTGATTTTGGCCTGCAAGTGTGCAGGAGGGTGAAAATATTTGCATTTCTCCCTCATGCAACGCCCCTTTATGTAATCCATACAAACGGTTACGGTGTTGTCGTTGGTGTCGATCATGGTGCTGTCTGCCGGGTGTGCAAAGCGGCAGTCTGTCTCTCCCCGGGCACAGTTTCCTCGCTGGAACTCCCTGCATACCTGAGACAAGGGGAAAGAGCAGAGCGCTGCAGAAGAAAGCCTGGTGGTCAGGGAGGGGGAGGTGGGGGAGAGGACCAGGGGCAGGGAGAGGAGGAGGAGAGAGGAGAAGGGTAGGGAGAGGAAGGGGAAGGGGGGAGGAGGAGGGAGAGGAGGAAAAGGGGAATAGGAGGGGAGAGAGGAGGGGAAGAGGAATAGGAGGAAGAGGAGGAAGGAGAGGAGGAAGAGTAGAAGGGGAGGAATAGGAGGGACAGGAGGAGGAAGGGGAATAGGAGGAGGGAGAGGAGGAGGAAGGGGAAGATGAGGAGGAAGGGCAGATGAGGAGGGAGAGGAGGAGGAAGGGCAGATGAGGAGGGAGAGGAGGAGGAAGGGCAGATGAGGAGGGAGAGGAATAGGAGGAGGGAGAGGAGGAGGAAGGGGAAGATGAGGAAGGAAGAGGAGGGGGAGAGGACTAGGAGACACCCTTTCCATTTCCCCTCATGGTACTTTTAGGTTCACAGAGGGTAAAACTTATGCTCTAGAACCCCAGGTACCAGAATTGCTAACAAACTAATTTGGATTTCGCTTTGTCCCTTTTTCTAGGGTGAATATTGAAATGGAGAAATTAATCTGAAATCTGCTCTTTACCTAAAACAACAAAAGAAAAATAATTGAACAAAGTCATCACTGCTCCTGAAAAGCATATCATATTTTCATTACTTACATATACGTCTTTGAATGTCTGTCACACTCATATAACACATGCACATATCTACCCATCTATCATTAACTCACGCATCTATGTGTCTGTCTATCATCTACTGCTATTCTTAGCTCCTTTTTACAATGTTGATGAAGCCATAGTTATGTATTCATACACACTATCTTTTCTCTTTTCATTTTTTCCCTCCCTTTCATTTTTACTCTCCCCTCCCTCCCCTCCCCCTCCCCTCCCTTCTTTCCCTTTTTCTTCCATTCAGGGTTTCTTCAGTCACTCTGTCTACCTATGTCTTATAATGCCTGTGTGCTGGTCACACAACACAGACATTTTACAGCTGTCACTCCCTTTTTGGACAGTCACTCTGGGGTGCTATAGATTCCTGGCACAGAAAGATGGTTTATTCATGGTCCGAGCTGCCACAGCATGTAAACAGGTCTGTGAAAATGGCACATCTGCTCACATCTCTGAGGATGAGGAGCAAAGCTCAATGATCGTGAAGGTTCCTGCCTCCCCTCTACAAAAGTGTCATGCCTAAAACTGCACCAGGACATCAAAACTCTCATTTTAAAGTCATGGAAGTATTCTTGATAGCTCCCAAAGAGAAAAGGTAAAAAAAGAAAGAAATATAGTAAGAGGAAAAGGGTAAAGTGAATGGAGGGAATAGAATAGTTAGAAATGTTGATTTCTAGAAATTTTTAATCTCCTTGTCTCCTAAAAACTCAAATAACTGAACTTCTTTATCTTTTGAGAATTTTAGTGAACCATGATTTTCCTATACAGAGAAAGATTCCTGTAGACATCGAAGAGTATTCTTCATTATAGACAGACTGAAATAGAAAAGCCTATGCGTATTAATTATTTATGTAATTCATTCCTGCTTATAGATAGCAGCAGGAAAAGGTCCACAGACTAAGAAAGTTGCTTCTCATGAGCTCCAGTTCCACAACAAGTAAATGTAAACAGTGGCTTGCTTCTCAGTCACCAATGATATTACTGAAGGCACAGAGATATGAAGCTCACGTCTTTGAAAGTCAGTCATATCTGGGACAGTATTTTACTGACCCATGGCCGAGCCAGGCTGACGGGTAAATGGGTTGAACCTCAAAGTTGTTCACAATTTCTTCCTGTCTGGGTATTGTTCAAAGTTCCATCATCAGTACAAAAATTTCTAAATTAAAATCTAGTCAGATATTCACCTAGATTCTGTTTTTTGTTTATTTTGTTTTTCAACAGAATCTCATGTAGCCTAGGCTGGCTTCAAATTCACCATGTACCAGAGGCTGACCTTGAACTCTTAATCCCCAAGTGATGGGGCCACCACACTCAGGTTTATCAGATTCTGACTCCCATCTATTTGAACCTCACAGGTGTGGCTGGAACTTACACAGGTGTACTAGGGGCAGCTGATGTCATTCCTCTTGTGAAATGAACCAAAAACTGATCTGTTAAGGTCATGGGTGAAGAGCATCCCTTGTCTACCAATCCTGTTGGGAAGGACCTTTTGTTTCCAACTATTCTCAATTTATTTGGTTTCCACTGTCATATCCTGAGCACCTAAGCCCTCTCAGACCCGGCAGGTGGAGCCTGAAACACCTCCATTCTCAGAAGAGATCTCAGTAGCCATAGGATAGCCTAAAGTTTCCAAAACAGTATGACTAGACTTTATATTCTCTTCATTTGGAGACCCATATACTCTAGCTAGAAGCTGAATAAAAAAAATGTATTTTTGAGAATGTTTGCAGTTTAACATCCCGAATTCCGAAACACTTGCCAGGGGTTGTAAACATTTCTTGTTCTCAAGATTTATTTGATTAGTATTTAAATGAATGCACCCTGGAAGAATATTAATATGTCTGTATTCCAAGCATATACAGGTTACCTAACAATTATAATCAATAATGGAATTGAAGGGAGCCTTTCAAAACATCTATCAGGATCTTTACAAAATTGTATGGAATGCTCTGTTGATTATCACAGGCATAGTGAAGCACGAATAATAGGCAAATCCTTAGCTCTTATTAAAGAAAAATTTTGTTCAACAAAGTCTAGGAGGATTTGCTTGATCCAAATGTAGTGTGTGTGTGTGTGTAAGTGTGTAAATATACTCACTTAATCCTTTTGAGTGTTATAGAACATTTGAATTTGTGTTAAATTAAATGTGTTATGTTAAATTAAATATGATATGTTAAAGACAACCTATTAATAACCAAATTAATCCAGCCTGCAGCTTTTCCTATTTACCAGCAAAACCATTAAGACGCTGCAGCATCTGCAACATGCTAGAACACTTGAGAGCTAAAGTTCTGTTTCTGCCTAGTCTTGTCCCCAGGTGTTCCCAGTTTCCTGACTGTTGGGCTTCTGTTCTCAGCACTTCCTGGAGTGCAGTAAGGGCTATTGCTGCTGCGCACAGCAAGGGCTTGTGAGGACCAAGACCAGCTCTGTGGCTTACATCCCTATGACGTCCATATTCTATTGGTTGATATTTATTTAGTGTTTTGATACAGGGTCTCAGTCTCTAGCCCACACTGACCAGGGACTTCTCTGTAGCCCAATCTGTACTTGAACTTACGGCAGGATTCTCACTCTAGCTCCTAGATGCTGGGATTATAGACACAGGCCACCATGTCTAGCTCAATATTTTCTTCTTATGCATAGAACTTGTGCAACTGACTTTTGCTTATATCAAAGTTAGTCTTTGCCTTTGGGCTAATTTCTTTTATACTTGGCATTAATTTTACATTAAAGGATTGTGAATAAAAGGGTTTACAGCAGTGCGTGCTTGTGCGTGCTTGTGTGTGTGTGCACGTGCGCATGCACGTACATGTACATGGATTTTCTGCAGGAGGAAATTATTTCACAAGCATTCATCCATTCTAATAGACATACGTTTCTACCATCAATGCATTTCCAAACACAAACATAATTGAAGTACCTCCAGTTTATCAGTCCTGAGAAGTTTCTGAGTCGCAGTTGAGCCCGGGACAGTGACTGGTGGACTTCCGGGAACAATGACAGGTGTAGTGGGTAGAATCTCTGTCGGGACTAACCCAACTCCAGGGGTGACGGGTGCTAAGTAAGGAGCAAAGCTAATAGCCGTGTTTGTCCCTATGGTGGGACCTACAGGAAAAGTGGGCTGTCAAAGGGAAACGACACAGGAAAAACTTATTTAGTACAGAACTCACCGACAAGTGTCATTTGAGCAAAAGTTCACACGATCGCCAGTAAACGCCATTTGAGAGAAAACTCCCCCTTCCTGGAATATCCTTTGTGTTAGTTATACAATTTAACTCTTAATAGCAGAAGTCATTAGACACTCCCTCTCCTTTTTTCTTTTGCTCCTCGAAAGGAAAACATCATAGACCCTTTCTTACCTAAACTGTGTAAACATATTGGAGAGCATCAGAGAAAACCATTGTCAAGGAACAGATTAAACTTTTCCTGGGATAATGTTCTCAGCAACCCAAAATACTAATTTTACCCAAATTACCTGTCATTCCAAATTCCTGAGTGCTCTAATCCAAAGGCAGTGAGATCTACAGAATATAGACTAGTCATCCATGAATTTTCCTATAACTCTCTACAAGGACATGAATAAAACATCCCTTGATTATAACTAGTTGGCCAAATTCACACAAGTTCAAACAGTGGACTTCCTAGGGTCTATTTTGCTCAGACTTACCAGCATGTTTCCATCTTTCATCACTGGGACCTACATCCCCAGCTCACAGCGTTTTCATGTGTACCTACTCTATGTTGTCTACCCTACTATGTGTCAGTACATCCTTCCATTCTTGAAAGGTGGGATGGGAGAGCTTGCAATTTTCAACTGTGAATATTTTGTCACATGACCTCTAAAACTTTCCGGGGTCACACAGTTAGAAGAGCAATGATGAGCACACTCAGTCTCTTGTTAACTGTGTTCTCCATCACTGTAGTCCTAGCTAAGAAGGATTACATTGTGAGTTGGTGGGATCATTATTTTTAAAAGTTCTGTCTAATAAATATCTAAATAATATTGTCTTTCAGAAAAGACATTATGTATACTTGGACAACAAACCTTATTTCACATTTATTTATTTAAACAAAGTCTCAATACACATTCCTGGACAGATGGTCACTATTATATAGCTCATGTTGGCTGCAATCTGAGCATCCTCTGCCTCAGCCTTCTGGGATTATGGGCATGAGTCACTGTGTAGGCTATACATTTTTACCTTTGACAAAGCACTGTAAACATGGTTTTTGAAGATTTTTCTAAGAATAAACTGCACATTGAACTGGACCTAATGGGTCTTTATTTGTTTGCTTGGTTTTCAGTTGTAGATTTTTTTTTCTTTTTTGAAGTGTTGGGGCTTGAACCTAAGGTCTCATATGTGATAGGCAAGTGCTTTTCCACTGAGCTCTATCCCCAGATTTACAGACAATTTTGTAAACTGATTTCACGATAAGTTCTCAAATATGTCCAGTCATGTCTTAATGTGACTTTCTAGCACTGAGCTGTGCTGTTGCCATGTGTCATAATATGTCTCTATTTTTACATTGTGGGTAACATTCTTGTTGTCTGCTTAGATTCCAGATGAGTTGCTTAACACATGGGAAAACTAACGGTCTGTGTGAGTTTATTTTCATTTAGGATAACAGAGCAATGTCTCTTATGAATGACCATGTCGGGAAACAGCAAATTATTGATAGTGTGTGCAGAGACTTCCAGAGAGGCTGCAAGTCTTCAGAGAAAGGCCCGAGAGCTGAAGGGGGATTCTAACGGTTTTGGAGGAATGCTGGGTAGTTCTCCCACAAGGAACTCTCTTCCATCTTTATGGTTCAGAAATAATGTTTGCTTTGGGAGACATTGCAACATGAGCTCTGCACACTCAAGAGGGATGGTGTTTCAGGATGTTTTCTTCCTTGACTTTCTATAGAACTTTCCATGGCTGTGATGTGTTACCCATTGGAGTCACAATTATAGAAAGTTGTGGCTTTTTAGTAACAGTCACTTTGGTAATTCAGTACTACTGAAAAAAAAAAATCAAGCAACTTAATAGTATAAGAACTACGTTTTTTTTAGGATTAAAAATATCAACCTTGAAAGGCCACACACATCAGTGACTCAATGGGCCAATTGTACGTGAACCGCCTTGGGGCTGTGTGGAGTTTTACAGCGACGAAAGCTGGTGGAATGAGTCTTGGCAGGAACCTTACGATGTGAAGGGAGTGTGACCAAATCGGGAACCACTCTCATAAATGAGGAATGAAAATAGGTATTAAAGGCCATATTTGTACCATGTGGTTCAGTCCAGAGAAGAATTAACAAAGCTAGTATTTAGAAAAAATGGAAATGTCCCTGAACACCTCTGATTTGATTTTTATGGATGTAAATACCTTATTTTCGCATTTATTTTATTATTTACATGGATGTGCCTGTGCCTGTGCCTGTACATGTGTGTGACATGTGTGTTTAAAGTATCCGTGAGACCACAGGAGGGACTCAGATGGCCCTGGATTTCCAGGACCTGCAGCCGTGAGCTGACCAACTTGGGTGCTGGAAAGCAAGCTTGGGTCCTTTGGAAAACCAGCAAGCACGCTTAAGTACTGAGCCATCTCTCCAGCCCTTCTTTTTTTTTTTTTTTTTTTTTTTTTTAATGCATGTAGATTCCCAATGCTCTTCTCCCACAGATGAACATGGACCCTTGGGTATCTGTGAGAGTCTCAGCACATATTTTCTAAAGTCCTTTCTGATATCTACAAATTTATTCCATCAAAACGTCAAATTGTGCCTTCAAAACTATGTTATTTGTTCACCTGATTTAAGGTTCTGAAATATATTCAGTGTGTATTATAGATGATATTGGTAACATTTCACTAAGACATAATACCATTTAAAAGAAAAACAGTTATAGGTTTTAGACGTGGAGAGACCTATGTTCAAATACAGTCCTTTCCCACTTATTTTTGTTCCTGAAGAGGAAACAGACTACTTTGAGTTTTAAGTTTTCTCATCTGCAATGGACAGGTGAAGTCATTTAAAGGCTCAGCTGAACAAATGGCTACTTCTCTTCTATTCCCCATTGTCCAAACTCTATAAAGAGCTGCTTTCACCAGCAGCATAAATATTCACATCATTGCAGTCTTTGCCTTCAATTATCTAATGTTTCTAACATGAGTACAATCAGCACAGCAACACACCCAACAGATTTAAAGGGGAATCTAACTGTAGCAAGTATCTTGTCTGCATTTTTTAGAATGTATGTTGGGAAAATACTTTCTATTGGGAAACTCAAATGTTTAAAGTTCCTATGAAGACAGATTCAATTAGACATTAGACAGTTTTATTTGAGTATGTAGAGTGTTCTTCATTGAAGTTGGATGAGTGAAACATACACTTATGGTATTTGCTGAGATGTGCGTTCTCTAGCAGTAGTATGACAGACCATAATATCTGTGAGTGGTTCAAGCATGTTCAAAGCATTGTCACACACATTGTCCTCTTTAATCTTCCCAGACTAATCCGTGAGAAGCAAGCGCAGCCGAGGGAATTACAGCCTGGCAGGTGAGAGCTGGTCAAAGAGAAGATCCTGAAGTATTAAGCCAAAGTCAATGCTATTGAGGGTGAGTCGAAGCAATGCATCCTGGACTCCTGTCTCCCAGGATGGGCTGACGTCCAGCTGGAACATTCCACAGATCGGGTCACTCGGAATCAATATACCATGTCTGCGTGTCTTTGGAGCACAGATGGAGAGCATGCCCCTCCTCTGGCTTGAGCCTTCTGTGGATGGATGTGTGGGCCTGCTCTGATCATCTGTGTAGGTTCCTGCTGACTAGGAAAAGTGGCTCTGAGATCCTGGTTTTAAATGAAACTCCTGAGAGAGACTCCATGTCAGCCACGGATCATGGCATCTGAGATTGGTTTTCCACGGGCAGCTGAGACAAAGCAGAGCAATCCCTCTGGGGGACTCCACTCTTGAAACCACACCAGCTCCAGCCTTGATGATAAGCTTGCAGTTTCTGCATGGTGCTGCCGCCAAGAGGGCTAAGCCACCCTCCGTTTGGTGCCTGTCAGCTCTCAGTGCTAGTCCACAGCTAAAGAGGCCCGAGGGCAGGATCCACAGAAAGCCTTCGTGAGGAAAATCTCTTCTGAAGGGCTGGTCTTATTATTTCCTCCTCCTGCCTTCCCTCCATATTCCTGTTTCCTCTCCTTTGCTTTCCTAGTACACTCTACCAGCAGCTCTGAGGTAACCAGAGCGGGATGGAAAGAAAGTAGACTTCACAGGACTTTATGGGCCACTGTTAAGATTAAATATTCCAGTCATTGTGCCCAGTGACATGGTGAAAATGTAAGGTCCTTGGGTACTGGGGGCAGGGGGCGCAATAGGAAAAGGCTGGGGGCAGAAAGATGAAGTGGGAGCAGAGGGTGGAGGGGGATCAGCCAAAGGGAAATGCAAATAAAATGCTTGCTTTCTAAGCTAAAATGAAAAGCAAGGGCGTTCTAAGATCCTGCTTATGTTTTAAAGGACCCCTCCCTCCGATACCTACAAGAGAAGCGTTGGGCAGGAGAAGTAGAGATCAGGACTTTAGAAGGAAGAGCTTATGAAACATAACGAAAACCAGGTTAATGGTGGCTCAGATGTAGGAGGTGGGAAGCAGAGAAGTGGACAGGCCAGGACCTGGGGATGACCTGCATGCCAGGACAGCGTGATCTACTCTCTGGCTTTGCTTGCGGCTGCTGGCTAAGGGTTCCATTTACTGCAATGGGGATTGTAGCGGGATCCAGACTTCAGTCTTGAATGTGTTCATGCAAGAAATTTTAAGGTGAGTTCAGACAAAGACAGATCTGTGACCTGGGGAGATGTTTGGGATGGGGACACACATTTGGTTCTTAACCAGTTTAAAAAAAAATTATGGCTTTTGGAACAGACTGGGCTAACAAAGAGAGGGTAAATAGAAATAAATGTTCATTCTGGAAACTTCAACACTGAGTTGAGAAGCATGAATTAGGCAAAAGAGACAGAGATGAAGGGTCAGAGGGAAGGGAGTGTCCCACAGGGAGAGATGCTTACCCAGGCTGAGGGCCACAGGAGGCCCGGCACGGTCACACTCACGAATCTGGTCCGTGAGAGCACAGTACCACAGACTGGGTGGTTTTTACACACCTGCATTTATTTCCCACAGGTCTAGAGGCAGGGAAACCCAAGGTGATGGCACCAGCGAATCAAATGTGTGGTGAGGGTTCACTCACTGCTTCATACTGCACTTTTAATTGTGTCTGTTTGTCTGTCTACCTCACACATACCTCTTTGTGTGTATATGTATAGAGGTCAGAGGATAACGTGTGAACTGGTTCTCTCCACCATGTGGGTGGGTCCTGGGATCAAAGTCAGGTCCAGCATGGTGGCAAGTACCTTAACCCACTGAGCCGTGAGTTCAGTAGCCATGAACTATTTGCTAGTTCAAAGATGGATGCTCCTGATGAATCTCTTTTCCTCCGGGCTCCAACCTCCTCTTTGGTGATTGGCCTTAGTTATCAATTTTACTAAGAGATACCAGTGGCTAAGTGAAACACATCTGTGGGTTTGTAGACGTTTCCAGAGAGGATCGTTATATACAACAGTGACTGGGGATGGGTGGGGGTGTTGGGTGACACCTCCCAACAGACGGTCCAGAGAGAAAAAGTCTGAAGCAAAGGCTGAGCAGTGCGTGCCCTGCAGCTCCTGCCTTTCTGGGGTGTCCGCTGCCTCTGCTGCAATTCTCCACTCTCGTCAGACCTGGGTTTCTTCCACCTTTCAACATGGAGTTAAAGTCCACAGTTCTTGAGATATCTTCCAGGCTTTCAGTGCCAGAGAGAGCCTGCTCAGCTTCCTGACTTGGCACCTCCACGGTTATCTGCCTCTCCAGCTCAGTGTTGGAGTACCCAGCCTACTGTGGAAGCTAGTCTAGTAGGTTCCCTTCTCATTCTGTTCCTCTAGAGAACCTTGCCTAATACAAACTCCAAATGACACCACCTCGAGGGGCCAGGGCCTCAACATAGGGAGTTTGAGTAGTCAGATTAACAAGGAAAGCAAAAAGTAGCCACTGGCTTGGAAATATAGAAAATATTGTGGAGAGATTTTCATGGAATGACTTCAGAGATGGCTAGAAGGAAAAAGAAGCACCTCTTAAAGAAGGTAAGGTTGGCAAGACACAAAACGGAGTAGCTTTTGCTTCTTTGATCATCTATGTATTTGTTGCTGAGTTGATTATTGCTGCCATACCATATAACACTCATCTATCCTGTCAGAGTGCAGAAGGTCGAAGTCCGACATCAGTGAGGCTGTGCTGTAAGCCAGGTACCGACAGGACTTTGTCTCTCTGGAGAGTCTGGGGAGAATCCACCCCTTGTTTCTTCCATCTTCTGGTGGCTGCTGGTTTTCCTTGGCTTGTGAGCACATCAAGTCTCTGCCTCTGTAGACACGTGGCCTTCTGACTGTGCCAATCTCTTCTAAGGACACTTGTGATCACATTTACTCCGAGAGAATCTCACCATCTGTGGACTACAATCACAGCTGCAAAGATCCCGTGTTCATATATATATATAATCAACATGCATAGGAAGCAAGAACCTGGGGGCCATTATTCAGTTAACTGACTAAGATACAAAGTCATTTCTAAAATTCTGAGGAAAATTTGTTGGTAAGTTGTCGAATGTTAGATTCAGCATGTTCTTCACTTTAATACATCTTGTGATTTAAAAACCAGTATTACAATATTTAAATGGGTCATTTCTTTTTCAGAGCAGAATAGTGATTAACTTCTAATTAATATCTGAGGCAAATACATAAACATTACTCTCAAATATAGTTCAACTAATATTTAACGGCATGAATATATTTTTCTTATTAGTATGAACAGGACTGAGTACTAGGTTCAATTCTTATTAATTCTAAATAAACAGGAAGTGTATAGATTGAACGACTGAGATACAAAACACACTGTTGTTATATCGACCTGGTTCATATTAAATTTACTGCCATAGACATTATTTAAGATGTATAAGTACATTATTTTAACATTTAGGTAATTTAATAAAATAATTTTTATGTGCACATCAAAAAATGAATCATAAATTATGCATGTGTGGGGTTTTAAATAGAACCGCTGAAATGGCGAGTGTTTGGATCAAGCTCTGCGTGCGTAAGTCTGTACATCTGGGATAGCTCTTCCTGGTCCTGTGTGATGACTGACTTGATACCTCTTTCCTTCAGGCAACCTTTTCTTGTGCAATATCCTCCTCTCTTCTGCCTGACTCTTAACTCAGTCCCATCATGCATCTGTCTATCCCCAAAGGCTACATCTGTCTTACCTTGGAATCATCTGCATTTTTCCCCCACTCTGGGCAAAGGTGGATCTTGGAGTCATTTTCTGCCTGGAGGTTAGCAGAACTGCTAAAAATGGCTGGGGTCTCTCCACTCTTCCTGCCCATCCTCGCCTCCCCAACCCATCTCACGGGAGCACAGTGGAGAAAACGGTACTCACTGGCCGCCATCCCTTTTAATTTAGCTGTGCCCACTCACACAGACTTTTACTTCAATACAGACTGATTTTTATATAATAGTCTTTTGTGAAAATTCACTCACTTTGGCCTTTTAAAAATTGTCTTGCTTTTGACAAATAATTCACATTGTAAGTGAAACCCACTGGCGTCAAATGCACTTTCTCCCAGAGGGCCTTAGTTCGAAAGCGATTTCTAGATCTTTAAGGAGGTGGTTTCAAACACTGACATTGGGGAGAAAACTATTATACAATACATATTCATACATTCAACTCCCTGGGACATTGAGTCTGAGGTTCTTGTGGCAACAGCCGCCCCACCCTTTGCAGGCGTGGGGGAGACAAGAGATGAAGCGAGCAGGCCATCTCCTGGTGTGTTGCTGCTGGTGACATCCATTCTCACAGGGCTGCTGTCTGCCTCCAGCTGGAGCATGCTGTACAGAGCACCCTGGCTAATGACCTAGTTCAAGTTCAGCTTATTAGCTTCATGACATTGAGAGCTCGTTCATCTCCTCTCTCACTTTCCTCATGACTCCGTGATGCCACTCAGCTGCACAAAGTACCCACAGCATTGCTAAACTATTTTAGGCATCAAACCTCTCCAACACATAGCCAGACATCACAATCTCCAAATAAAAATGTGGACCAATTTCCACATGAAGAAGGTTTAAAACAGAGTTTACTGATGAGAAAGAGCTTGTGTGGTGCAGATTTCCCAGGTATTGATTAGATGTTGTCCCTGTCCTGTTTCTACACACGTATCTTTCCATTTAAATGAAGAGAAACACACAGCTATTTTTCAGCATCCATTGCGATTCAGAACTATCTGCTTTAATTGTAATCAAAGTGACAGAGTAAGGGGAGGTCCTTTTAGGTCACCGTGGCACTGCCCTTACCGATCCTGCAGTCACCCGCCCATCCTTAGAGAAGGCACACTCACCACAGGATGGAGTGGTGTTCCTGGAAACATAAATTGCATCTGCTGGGCAAGCATCGCTGCTGCAGTTTTTTGCTGGATCAAATTGTTCCTCCCATTAATTTCTAGTTGAGTTTTTAAGTGTGTCGGAGGGTGAAGGTACTTGCAGTTCTCTCTTGAGCAGCGGCCCTGCAAAATGGACAATCTGGGGTTAGGACTGCAGTAGGGAGCTAACCACTCCAGTGCCAGCAATGTACAGTCATTGCTTTCATTTCATATCTTCCAAGGCAGTGCACGAGTGTGTGTGTGTGTGTGTGTGTGTGTGTGTGTTACAAAGAACGAAGTGTGTGTTACAAAGAATGAATCAAATATTACATGATTATCAGGGTCCCTCTCCTTCCCTTCTTTCCCCTCTCCCCCTTTCTTCCTCCTGTCTTTCTTTATGTCAAGCCTAGACAACCCATTTCAAAGAGATGACAGCTGAGAGCAAGGAGGAAGGCCTCCACAATCAGAGGGGCACTATTATCTTGACCCACAAGGTCTTTGCCGACCACTAGTTTGTACACGCTTGAGTGATGTGAACATATGAAGAGTTGGCTGCTGCACATGTGCCATGGAGATAGGTTTGAAGTGCGTATTCCAGTCTGGCCCAGAGATCAGTGTGCAGCTGTTGATGGTGTGGCAATGTGAACAGAGCTCCCGAACTGCTTGCTGATACCTACCCAGCTGATATCGCAGTGTGAGCTGGAACAAGCACCTGCAAGTCTGATACATAAACAAAGCTGCCATCCTTTCCCACCCTTCCCCAGAATGACAGAATGAGGAGAGTTCCTGGCTATGTTATCATCTAGACATGGAAACTGGTAAAATGAGAAAAAACAAAACACAGCAGGTGATGGGTGTGTATACAAGCAGACCTGAAAAGTAATTGCATATGGAATTGCAAAATTCCAAAGTTTGCAAAACTGCCAGTCATATGAGAATTATACTGATGTGTGAATTATGCAATTTCTAGAGAAAGAGCAGCAAACTGTGTTAGTCAGTTGGAATATCACCATTCCCTGAAGAATTAGTTTATTTGCAACCAGGCAAGAAAAGAGTATGGGTTTGTTTATCAGATAAAAAAAATTAAAGCAAGCTTGGTGGAATGAATTTGTTTATAGCCACACTGATGTATAACATCTGGAGTTCTTTCTGCGTTTCCACTAATTCCAGCTGCACTTTCGGCTTCTCTAGCTTCTCCTTTAGTGAGAATTTCCCCTTGAAGGCATGGTGATGGGCAGAGCTGAGTCCCAGGCTCAGTTCTGGTAGTCTGTGCCATCTCGAAGTTCAACTCAACCATGTGAACAATTGCCTCACTGCCTTGGGAAAGACATGAAAATGAATTGATATCTCATGAATCTTTAGCATAAGCAACATCAGATTCTTAGCCTCAAGTTCTTGTGGACCTCCTGTTCAGCGTCCTGTATGCAAACAGACATCCTGAGGCTGTGTCTACTGCAATGGCACCAGGGGAGCTGGAGTGTTCCTGTGTCTCCTCTAATGGCTAGGGAAGCTGGACTGCTCCTGGACTCTAACCTCACCATCCTCCCCGTCTCTCTGATTCTCCGCAAATCTGCTTTGGATTGTTTGTCTTCATTTCTGAATCCTAGCTTTACTCAATGCTTTGTGACTTCCCAGGGTCTCTCCATTCCTATGAACTTATTTCAATCATCTCTTACTTTACATCTCTTTCTTTTCTCTCTTGACAATCCCCCCAGCCTACGAGTTTGTTAAAATTTAATCTCCAGGAGACCATTCCGATGGGGCCAGCTCCTTCATCTCAGCATGTAGCTAGTCAGTGAGTCAGCCGCCTTGATGTCAGATGTCCAGATGAATTCTGTCATCTGTGAAGGAAGGCGGTGATGGGACCTGAAACTCAGCTACTTCCCATCAGTTTGAGTGCAGAGGGATTAAACAAAGGAGAGTTCTTGTATAAAAGCTAAGCCACCTCTTGTGACCTCAGTCCCAACTCTTCAGCCATATACACTGTACTTGGCACATGACATCCAAGAAACTGCAGACCAGATGCACGTGTGGGTTTGTGTACACAGATGTATAGGTGGGTGAATGCAGGGGATGGAGAAGTAGGATTCTGAAGGGGGGAATGAAATCAGCAGAATGTCCACAACGCATCAGGATGGTAGATTGTTCAGGGGTATAATTATCAATTTGATCACTAATCGTCGAATCAGATGCTTTGTCGCTATTCAAACAGACCTCACTTGGCTGGAAAACATGGCTTTCCTATCAATGCTGCTATTCCTTCTTACAGCCAGAACCCTTGGAGAACTATATTAGCCATTTTTCTGGTGATAGAACATGGTTTGTAACATTAGATTCATCATTTATTGAAGGAATCTTCCTTTTCATGAGAATTAATTCAATTTCCTATTGTCCTCACTTTGAGTACAGAATAGTATTGATCATCAATGTGCCAGGCAATTTATATGTGGTTATCTCATTTTCTCCTTATAACAGCAGTGATGCATCCCTACTTCACTGAATAGTAGACAGGACCCAAAGAAGAAGATAATACTTCCAGATCATCTATTTGCTAAGACTGTTAAATCCATGTCCTGCTTGACTCAGCTCCATCACTTCACTGAGATATTTATTTGCAATAGTTAAAATCCAAGAAAGATAAAAACCTAGTGCTTCTACATCCTTCTCAGAACAACAGGATGCAGAACAAAAGTAAAATATACTGACATACACACGTGTGAGGATTTAGGACGGAGAGACAATTATTTGCTTGGTCTATGCACTGGAGGGTGCACAGACATCAGTAAACGCACACAGCCTGGGCTCCTAGCTTAGCTCTGCCCTTTCCGACCTGTAAGACCTGGACTGGTTGATTGATTTCTTCATTGAGACAATGAAAATAACGACTGCCTTCTCCCTGTAGCACTGCTATGCAGCTAAATAAATTAAGATATGGATAAAGTTCAGAGAGCTGTCTGGCATCCGGGAAGTTCGAGAAATGTTGAGTATGCAAGATAAATACCTGTATATGGCATTTTGTTTAGAGCAAGTACAAGATCACAGATTTACTACTATTCTTATTAGTTCTTTGTTTCTCCTATGGGGTAAACTTTTATGATAAAGGCTAATTAATCACGATTATTCAAATATCATGTTTGGAGTTATTTTCAGTTCTATACTTTAGCAAATGTCCCTACATAAACAAGCAGCCCTAAGCCCCATCTCAGACTGGTACCAATACTTTAAGGAATATTAGTTCCTGGATATCTGAGGCATATTAATTCAAGCGCTATGCGACTCTAGGAAACTGAATTTTAGTAAGAGATCCTATAGGATTCCAAAATCCTAAAGGAAAAGCTACTGTCAAAATATAATGAGCTATCTGCCACAGTAAACAATTTGCAGAAAAATCCTTGTGAAGGCACAAGATTCCTCAGGACATGCATCCTTGCACAGGGAAGCTGTTGACTATCAAAAAACTGTTGACTTGTCATGACTGACTGAGAGGGGGCAGTGTGAAGAAATGCAAGCTTCTCCACGGACCATCCTGAAAGACACCAAGGTGTCAGAGACAGTGTCTCCTGAGGGTAGCCCAAGAAATGAAGACAACAATGTAGCAGAAATTTCCCTACAGCTGCTAGGACTGGTTTTTTTTTCCCCTGGTTTTAATGTTTCTTCTCTTTTGCTTTTTGGGAGAGACCTTTCTCCGGGAATGCAGGAAGCGAGGTCCAGCCCTGGGAGAGCTGGGTGGGCTGGAGTTGGGAGCACACCACCACAGTGCTCTGGGAGGGCCGTTCAGGAACGGAAGGCTTGAGCTCCGGCTGAGGCTGGAGGTGGGCTCACAATAAGGACTAATTTGGAGCCTGCAACTCACGGCTCGTATAAGCTCGTTCACCTCTGATGAGGGGGCCTGCCAGGTGCAGGGATGGTAGATGGTTGTAAGACTCCAGGCCAAAGTCTCTTTCATCAATTCACTCAACAGCTATTTACTACTTACTAAACATTATGCTTCATGCTTTCCAAAGGTGAGACGTACTGTCTTCCTTCACGGAGCCTGTGTGCTGGCGGTAACGGTGAAGTTAACTAAAATTTGTGTAATTACAAATGATGAGATACGATCTAGAGGGGAATGCTGAGGAGCAATGGTGGGAGAGAGCCAGAAAGGACAAGTGTTATCTAAACAAAGAACGGAAAGATACACAGGAACCCAACAAGGGGATGGGGCATGGCCAAAGCGTGTGTGTGTGTGTGTGTGTGTGTGTGTACGTGTGCTGTACACATATGTTGAATGTATGGTGTCTATGGTATGTGGGTATACGTGTTGTGTTCGCTGTGTTCACGTATACTGAATATGTGCATGGTGTGTTGCTGCATGTGCTGGGGAGGAATAAAATCTAAGAACGCCAGAGGAAGAGAATATGTTTGGGAAGGAATGTCCCATCCGAGAACTTGCATGCGGTTTCCCAGGCTGGAGCCCGGAGTGGGTGTGAGTGCGACGTGGGGAGGTGAGAAAGCTGAAGCAGGAAGAAGTGGGTAGAGACCAGAGAAGAGAAGAGGAGATCGCAGCTAAGGGACACGGTCTTCGCTGCCTCTGAAAGTTTGTAAGCAGGAGATTAACACGTCTGATTTATACATTGTGGGACATTTAAGTGCTGCCTTGGATATTCAGTTTTGCATTACTAATTTTATTGTTGTCAGAATGGGTTGCTTAAAAATCCTAGTAGAATTCTGATTGATTTTGTGTGGTTAATTCCACCTCCCCAAACAATCTCCACCCCAGGAAGATTTAGACCAGAGATGGTGCTCAGAATGAAGTTTGAATTTCAAGCAGAATTGAATTTATTAAAATAAGCAACCATGGTGGATTCCAATACAGAGAACCCATGCTGATCCGCAACAGGATGAAGCGAGTTACTAAATGAGTGTAATCCATCTTTGGCAGAACAACAGACCTGAGCTACCAGAATTACACAGTCATTAAATCATGTGGCATGGGATGGAAAAAGTGTAGCTTCGGCAAAGAAAAGACTTCAGAGTCAGGTTGGAGTAAAAAAGAAAGAAAATAATAGAAAAATGTTCTTTTTAATTGCCTTTTTTTTTTTTAACAAGTAGTTTTTAGAATCTTTTCCTGGTATGCTCCTAATTGAGAAAGTCAACTGGAGTATGGAAGCAAGAAGGAAAATATATTAACTAGGGAATTAAGGATTGCCCCTGGACAAAGCGCATCTGTAGGAGCGAACAGACACTCTACCCCTGCTTCCCCTGCATTGGTGGTCCTATAACCGGAACACAGACCCCTGACAGAAACACTGAATTCATGAGGAATAATTTTAATTGTGTGTCTGCCTCAGCCATGTGCTGGGTCATAGATTCTGAAATGGTCCTTTGGGGAAGATGGACTCCTGGTGAGGACCGGCTCACAGCTACTCTTCTGAACGCTGCCCTCTCAATTTTGCTTGGCACTGGACTCTCTACAGGCATGTGTCCGTGTGAACAGGTCATGCTGGGGCCACTGGACTCTCTACAGGCATGTGTCCATGTGAACAGGTCACATTGGGGCCTCTGGACTCTCTACAGGCATGTGTCCGTGTGAACAGGTCAGGCTGGGGCCTCTGGACTCTCTACAGGCATGTGTCCGTGTGAACAGGTCAGGCTGGGGCCTCTGGACTCTCTACAGGCATGTGTCCGTGTGAACATGTCACACTAGGGCCTCTGGACTCTCTACAGGCATGTGTCTGTGTGAACAGGTCAGGCTGGGGCCACTGGACTCTCTACAGGCATGTGTCCATGTGAACAGGTCAGGCTGGGGCAGGACCTGGGGGCAGGCCTTGCAAGTGCAACCATCAGGCCAGATGATATGTGCTCTTAGAGTGACACTCATATCTTAGAGCCCACTGCTGGTCATGGAAGGTGGATCCTGGGAACACTGAAATGTCTTGCATCACTGATGTGCACAGAAAAGCCACCGAAGGGCCTCTTAGATCCTGGCATCCCACAAACTTCCTGAAACCTGCAGTCAGGATGTTTGCTCTTGGCCAGGGGTTACATTCCTGAGATCCCTACGTGGCCTGGAGAAGAGGTTTACATGAAGGACTAAGAAAAAGACTGGGAACCAGACTAATAGGTCTTAAAATCCAGCTCTGTTCCCATTGCTGGGGGAACTTAGAAAGTGTCACCTATGGCCTCCATGTGTCCCATCTGCAAACACAGATGCTAACAGTTCTCTAAACCTCACAGCTTCTCAACAAAGATCCAGAGTTAATTCATATGAAAAGTTTAATAGTGTCTGGCAAACAGGAAGCACTATCTGAGCTTTATTATCATAATTATCATCATCATCACCACCATTAACCCCTTCTTTACTCAATGAGTAATGATAGTATTTAAAAGGCCACTTCACAGCATGTGTAGGTTCTCTGCAGCTGCGATTCTGTCTGGCCGGCCCACCAAGCTCTTTAACCCCTTGTTACTCCCGTTCTCACACCCAGTGCCAACTCTGGATATTTACCTTTTCAAAGAGCCTTAGATCTCTCTCTCTCTTTAATACCTGTCTCCTCTGCTGAGACTTGCTAGGGCTGGTCCACACAGCATGATTCACCCGGAGTTTAAAGCCCTTGGTGTTACAGTTGGAAAGTCCTGATTGTGGCTTTCTCTCCAGATGGCTGTGGGAACTTTCACTAGTGCCTTATAAAAGCCTCCGTCTTGTTTTCTCATCTGTGAGATGAGAGCAATTCTGTTCTCCTATCTCAATGCTCTCTAACATTGTTAGAGCCTGGGGGGTGGCAGAAGCTGCTCCAAAAATATACATAAAAGGATGAGTATGGTTTTTTGACATCTCTGCTCTTGAATCCTCTCAATCTGGTAAAAACAAACAGACAAACCCACAAAACCCAATAGTTACAGTAAAAGATGGCACTGGGACGTCTGCTGGCTGTGGCCCAGAAATGTTCTGAGAATTGTGGGAAGTCAGTGCAGCCAGGTATGAGGAACATTGACAGCAAAGGATTGGGTCCACATTGGTCGGGGCTAGGAGGATTTATTAAGTGCCAATAGTATACACAGCTCAAATGTGAAAACCCTCACCTGGCAGACCACCATCTGATCCTTGTGTCAGAAACAAAATTCATCAGATATTTTCAAAGAGACTCAACTGGCTGAGTAGGCCAGTTCCACAGCCTCCTTTCCCCTGTAGTTTCAAAGTCTGTCAGGATTTGTGAAGTGAGGGTAGGGTGGGCTGTGATTTGATAGGGGAGCTACATTTTCACAGCTTCATTATTCTCAGGTATCAGAGTCGGGTTATCCAGGGTGAGTTAACATTTGACTGGAACTTCTGGTCCTTCTGCACGTAAATGTGGGGAGAGTGGAGGGGTTATTTACATCAGAACTTGATTCATAACATTTACTATGGCCTGGAACAGCTCTGCTCCTAGCACGTGACAGATCAGGCTTTTAGCCTTCTTTTGAATTTAAATCAACGAATTGAGCCACACGACGAGTTCCTTGTATTATTAGCTCCAACCATACAATACCGCAGACAAAACACACACACACAAGGGTGTTGGGATTAGAAGGAAACCGCAGGCTTGGGAGAAAAACGATAACCAGAACGCCCATCAAAATGAACAACTTCTTAGGCAGGGATCTAAAGCAGGTCCTTTCTGCTTATTACTTGGTTCAATTTATAATGCAGTTCTTCTTTTACAGACTTTACGTGCAATAATTTCCTGGTAAATAGCAAAACCGTTACACTTATTAAAGATACTGAAGGGGGATATTTGCAGTTGTCTCTCTTTTGGGACATGCTCCTTTTCCTCTGTCTCTTCTTTGGTGTGGAAGAAGCACGCAGGGAGCTCTGAGGAAGATTTACAATGGAGGAGAAACCAGAGGTGCCAGGAGGTGGTCATGAGCAGTTCCAGCTGTGCCGCTACGACTGAGAGCACTGTTGGAGTTCAGGGGAGCAGAAGGCAGCGGGGGACTCAGGGCGCACAGGGGTGTGCGCCATGCTGCCTTTCCCCCCAAAAGGCCATTTGGTGTCATCTTATCGCCTACACCGAGGGTGCTCCATGGGGCTGGAGAACTAACCTGGGGAGGGGAGGAAGGCCTCTGCTGCTTCTCTCCACATCTGCATTTAGGGCAGATGCCCCCACTGGAGGGCTGGGGAAATGGAGGCTGTCTGTCACAGGTGTGCTCTGCTCGGACGGAGTCAATGAAGGCCAAGGAATTGCCTGCTCCTTTGGGAACTGGTGGTATTGGCACGTGCCTTTATTTTTGTGACAATTTAAAATAGATAAAACAATAAATGGAGAAGAAAGGTAAGGGAGTCAGACTGCTTGCACTTGGCATCTCAAAGCCTACGTAAGCATTTTTTTTTTTAATGGATTTTGATTGCCTGGCAATCTTGGTTTCCCACACTGCTGTGCCACGTGACGGGGCAGAGTGTTCACTGTTGTCCTGACGGTTGAGCCTCCTCCTCCTCCTCCTCCTCCTCCTCCTCATTTTACATGTTAGAACTGAAAACCTGCCAGTAAGGAGAGATCGGTAAAACCAAAAATAACCCCTGGGTTCTCTAGAGATTCAGGGAAACAAATTTCTGGGCACCAAATGTCTCGTCGGAAAACTTTTCCATTCCTATTTTGTTTTCACTAAGATGTGTCTTCTGAGTCACGAGGGGAGGAGGGTTGGTGTAGACCACGATGCCTATCAACATGGCAAGAAAGCTGTCCAGCGGCGGCGTGTGGGTTTTCTGACATGGTGTCCATAAGCGTGTGCAGTGCCAGGGGTGAAGAAGGGACCCACGAAATACAGCGCGGCTCCGGGCTCTTCCTGTAGGGGAGGGCTGGTCCCTGCCGCCGCCTCGTTTGCGGAGCCCACAGCACCCAGCTCTCACACAGTGGCTTGCCGTGGATGTTACCAATGGCTTTCCTCAAGCATATGCCGACTCTGTCATGTGCCACACTCCATGACATGAAATGGTGATTAAGATTCAGAGTGGGGAAAAGCCGGGCACAATAGCGCATGCTTTTAGCCCCAGTGCTGGGGGCAGGTTGGTAGATCCCTGGGGCTGCATGGCGGCCAGCCTAGACCACTCGGAGAGTTCCTGACCAGTAAGAGACGCTATCTTGAAATACAGGGTAGGTGACAGCTAACGTTGTCCTCTGGACTCCACGTGTACACGTACAGGTGAGCACACATGAACATCCATACACACATGAACACGCATACACTGGTACACAGGAAAGGTTTCAGAGCGGTGAACGTCATGGTGGGTTAAATACCAGGTGCCAGGTGAGCACACTGTCAAGAGCTTGGCCCCTGCCAGCAGGAAGGGCTGGACAACGACGTTACAATCCCAACTGGATTATCTAGTGGAGGGCACAGGGTCCTGGCAGGGAGTAAGAGGTGGTGATTCGTAGAATTTAGCTGGCTGCCACTTCCGTCACCGGTCATTACCAACTCCAGAGGCTGGTCAGTCTCCAAGGATGCGCGGTCCATACGGAGGCATGCAACCGTCCCACACCACCTGCTATTGCAGCTGTTTTCAGCCTGATCTGAACGACTGTCTGGAGAACCACCCACCCTCACCCCCGGGGCGGTCCTAGAACTCAGACACAGACAGACTGTCGGCCTTCAAGGCTGACAGTTAGCAAGTGTGCACTGGTGTGTCTGTGGTGCTGATTAAAACACAGGAAAACTGTTCTGGACAGAAAACAGCCGCCTTCCCAAGCCTGTGGTTGTCAGGTATCGTTGCCACTTCTCCGTCTACTCCTGTGCAGCCCGATCGACTGACCAGTGCAGGATCTCAGCTGTCAAAGAGTTCAACTCAACCCAGCAGGGGACCCCCTAGACAGAGCTTCCTTGTGCTCTGATTGGCTGATATCCAATAGATAGGCACTTAAGGTAAACTGGTCTGAATATCACACCTGGTGATGAACATATTTGTGACAACGCCACAGTGCATGGTTGTCCCGTGTATTAGAGACGGTAACATTTTCGGGAAGAGGTGGGTAGAGGGTTGGAGGCCATATGGGTAGTGCTAAGGGAAAGGGGCTAACGGGGGAAGAGTAGAAAGATGTGGGGAGAAGGAAGAAGAAAGTAGGGGGACTTTTCAGGAGTGCATCCGTGCTGAGTCACAGAAGAAAAAGACAGTCTTCTCGGGTTGCTTTGGGTCATTTGGTGGCTTGGAAATGACCCATCGATCCAACTGAAGCAGAGGGAACCTGCGCTTTGTTCAGAAAAGCCAGGCTGGGTAGGTGCAGGGCAGGGCTTGCACACAGCACAGGATTGGGGTACCGGCTGGAGAAGAAGCACAGCGGTTACAGGGGAGATGGTGGGGGTGGGAGGGAGCTCAATGGTGTCTCCATCCCGCTATCCATCCTACAGACGGTTTTGGAGCTTCTGCTTTATACCAGAAGCTGGGATGGAATTGCACACGGGACACGATGCTGTGGCCTTGCCCTTGACAAAAATAGCAAGGGTTATGTAATACAGTACCTATCATGTAGCAGGCAGTTTTTAAGCACTTCTCGAAGATCATTCCTATTTAATCTTTACTACAAGCTCTTAAAAGAGGTACTGTTAACAACCCTGTTTTATGGGATGGAACAGAGTCACGGGGAGGTGGGGGTAACAGCGTACCAAGGCCATGCAGCTCATAAGGAGCCGACCTGGGCTCCCATCCAGCAGACCAGCTCAGATCTGTGCTGTCGTCCTCTACAGAACCACCCCTCTGCAGAACCACCCCTCTGCATACAGAACCCCCCCTCTACAGACCCACCCCTCTGCAGAACCACCCCTCTACAGACCCACCCCTCTGCATACAGAACCACCCCTCTGCAGAACCACCCCTCTGCATACAGAACCACCCCTCTGCATACAGAACCACCCCTCTGCAGAACCACCCCTCTGCATACAGAACCACCCCTCTGCATACAGAACCACCCCTCTACAGAACCACCCCTCTGCAGAACCACCCCTCTGCAGAACCACCCCTCTGCAGAACCCCCCCTCTGCAGAACCACCCCTCTGCATACAGAACCACCCCTCTGCATACAGAACCCCCCCTCTGCAGAACCACCCTTCTGCAGAACCATTTTTAAGAGACTCACAATGGAACATTCACATCACACCTTACAAAGCAGTCTTCACACACACTATCTTATTACAGCTTCACAGTGCCCTTGTAATCTGTTACCCCAATTTAAGGGCAAAGAAGGATGAGATTCAGAGAGAGACTCACGGGCACTTTCCAAGGTCATGTTAAAGTCAAACAAAGATGCGTTTTGGTCCACCGTTAGTAAAATATGAATCCTCTCCATTGCCTCCTGGGCACAGTGGAAGAAACCCCCGAGTGACAGATGTTTGGCTCAGCATATGAAAGATCATTTTAAGAAGAACAAAGGACCAGGTATGATTACGAACTTTTGGGTGGGCATAATATCAGGTGATCCATGTTCTGTGTTGAATTGTATTTCCATGAAGAAGATCTACTGAAGTCCTAACACTCATTACCTGAAAGTGAAAGGGACCTTAACTGGAGACAGGGTCTTCTCAGATGTGACCCAGTGAACACCAAGTCCGTAGGTGAGCGTGATTCAGCCTGACTAGTGCTCTAGTTTTGTCTCTTCTTCAAGTTACATTTTTTCTTAGTAGTAAGGATTCTGCTTGCAGATACTAGGCAAGTCTAGTGCTCCACCATCAAGCCACACACCTGTCCCCCGCCCCATAGTGTTCTAGCTTTGACCCCCATTGAGGCTTCGGTAACTGTCATGCCTACAAGGTGGGGCCGTGAGAGGACCCTTTAAGACCCGAGATCCGGATGCACCAGCTCTCTTGGTTCCTGGATCCTGGACGCTGGAGGTAGATTGAGCAGAGTTCTCCAGAGATCACCACCAGACTGCTCTACCCCTTTCCCGGACCCTGTAACCTATCCCTTTACTTGTAAGTTACCCCACAAAAATAAACTTCCCTTTAACTATGTGGAGTTGCCTTAATACTACAACCAATACCCCCCTAGGCCTTACTTGACTTTTATTAAAAAAAAAAAAAAGTGTGAGACAAGATCTCACCAGGTTATCTGTCTGCCCTGGCAGGTACTGAGTTTGTGATCCTCTTGCCTCAGCTTCCAGAGTAGCTGGGGATACAGGCCCAAGCCCTCAGGTCCAGCTTTTTGTCAAACGGGAAATCTGTGCAGAGCAGGTGTGAGGAGGAAGGAGATGGCCGCTCTCTGCCGGGGACATCCGAGGTCACCGGATGAGTGAGAGAGGCAGGAAAGCCATCCTTCCTGGCGGCTCTAGAGGGAACACAGCTTTGCTGACCCTTGACTGTAGACTTCCAGAGTGGCTACAGCATGGATTTCCGTTGCTCTAAGCCATCCTGTATTCCAACAGCCCCGAGAATCTAACAAGCTTGAAGAAATGTATCTATTTTCCTGGGAATGAAGGTCGTAACACCACACCACAGTGTCTGGCTCTATAGACAGACCAATTTCCTTAACTTGGGCAGCACGATCACCTGGCTTGTTTAGAAACAAATGACCACTGTTGGTAAATCCTTAGCAAGTACCTGATTTTCTACCAATGAAACTCATTAGCCTAAATGCTACCCAATTTTTACTGGAAAATCTAATAGGAGAGATTTACTTTAGTAACAAAAACACTTCACTGAGGAGCTCATCAGTAATTCAGGATGGCCTACTGGGTCTCTGAAGATCTGTTTTGCAAGAGAAATGTTACGGTAATTTTAAAATTCTGATTAAAGGGAGTAACTTGATAAAAAATGATCCTTGATATTAAAATTGCATGTGGGGAGGGGAGCACTCTAGAGGGAAGGAGGGGAGGGAGCACTCTCGGGGAAGGAGGGGAGGGAGCACTCTAGTGTGAAGGAGGGGAGGGAGCACTCTAGTGTGAAGGAGGGGAGGGAGCACTCTCGTGGGAAGGAGGAGAGGGAGCACTCTAGAGGGAAGGAGGGGAGGGAGCACTCTAGAGGGAAGGAGGGGAGGGAGCACTCTAGAGGGAAGGAGGGGAGGGAGCACTCTAGAGGGAAGGAGGGGAGGGAGCACTCTCGGGGAAGGAGGGGAGGGAGCACTCTCGGGGAAGGAGGGGAGGGAGCACTCTTGGGGAAGGAGGGGAGGGAGCACTCTCGGGGAAGGAGGGGAGGGGAGTAGATGCACTTGGACAACACTCTGCAGTTGCTTTACACATGTGGCCAGGTGTCGTGCCATCCCACGCATGGGACGAGGCTACCCTCGAGGGTGGTTTGAAACACAGAGTGGCAATGCTGGGGAAGGGGTGGAGGGAAGACATCTGCCGTCTGATGCACCGTCCAGTGTCACAGTCATCTAGCGCATTAATTCCTCCTTATCCTAATCTCAGGCAGGTCCAAGTTTCCAGGACAGCATGATCCAGAAACGACCCCGAATCTCTGTCCTGGCTAATGCTGCCTTGCTACCCCAGTTCTGAGAACCACGGGGCTACTTCCTTCTCAGTTTCAACACTCGGATGGCAGAGATCTCAGAGCTGAGTATTCCACAGGGCTTCTTTTGGTTTTACTATCATCAGGTGTGGTGAACTTGCCTACCACAGAAAGCCCTGATCACAAGCTGTGTTTTCTTTCCCAAGCCTTTTGAGACTGCTCTTGCTGTGGCCCATCCTTGGTAGACACCTGTGACTATTTCTCAGACTTCTTGCTTTTGAGTGTTTCTCTGAGATGGACCTGGACAATTGGGTTCAGCATCAGCATCGGAACCAGAATCTCTGGCCCAGGACAGAACTAACTCCTGATGGAATACAAACAGATGCTGAGACACATCACTTCCTTTCCCTCTTTGGACATCTGAGTAAACAGTTGGAATAAGTTTTCCTAGCAAACTCTAAATGTGATCCATCCATTGCTACCAGTTGAAGATGTGATTGAGAACAGTCCAGAAATTGCCTATCAAAATGATTTATTTGTAAGCTTAACTAATACATTATTAAAGAATATAATATTTTTGAAAAAGAGCATTACATATACCCACATACCCACATATATGTATATGGTAGTAATACTTGGTAACTGACTGAATGTATACCAGTTTTCTTATTAATTACTAAATGAATCGCTTCAGTTGCCTGCTAGATATTATACTAAATGTTCTGCTTAGTAATGAGAGATAGAGACCCTTCCATTTGACGGCTGGTGGGACAAGGGTACCATGTAGACTATTATCACATCCTCATGAATATACGTAGCAAGAGACAGAGCCAAGACGTGAGCACAGCACAGCGACCCCAGAGCTCCTGCTCTTGGTTACTATCTTTTCACATGTTCATGTAATTATTAAAAATGACATTGATTGAAATCTTGAAACGTACTAAGCGCGGTGCCCAGGGCTTCGCAGAAATGATCTTATGAAGCTTTGCAATTAGCCTGTGTGGTGGGGCTTATTTTTATTTTCAGTTTCAAGTATGGGAGCCAAGATGCATGGAGGTTAACTTGTCCAAGGGCATACACCATAAGGGGAAGGTCCCAGAGCTGATCCCACCCAGCCTTGCCTGAGCACCTGCTCTGAATACGTATTACTGGCTCCTGCCATGTGTCTGGAACCATGCTAAGCCCAAGGGCAGACAAGGATGAAAAGCGAGATGCTCCCATCCATGAGGAACTCTAGATACACAGACCTGTAATCTATAGACATGGGGACAGACAGGAAAGACACTGTAGTGATTAGTTATATGAGTCTAATATTAGCCAGAAGGGTCCACTCAATGTTTCATAAATCATACATCTTTACAAATTCAATTAAAGTGATGGAGTACATTTTATAAATCTGGTTGGATTTTAATACATCAAACCAATCATCAGAGAGACCCTGACGGGCTGCTCTGGATTCTTTTATTTATACTGGGGCTGAAGATGCCCTATGAGGGTAAAATTGAGGCCCTAGATTTCAGGCATGTAAATGGAGTAATCACCTAAGAACTGCAGTTACACTCTTAGGCTTGTGCCTTTTAGAAATCTATGAGTGTTTTGTTTCCTAATGACTAAAACCTAGGAGGAGGTGTCCCTAGGAATGCAGGGCAACAGCCCCGCTCCTCTCCTGCATTGTGAACTGTCTGCCAAACTTTCCTCCCTTTGACTAACTCCCACCCACTGCCCAGGGGTCCCGAGAAATCAAGTTGTCCTTCTGTGCATTTTTAAGACGATCTGCATGTCTGGACGGCACCTGACTCTGACACCTGCTGTTGATGAGGTTACCATCAGTACTGATGCCGGATTCCATCTTTGGTAGAGTCTCTACGCTCCTCCCAGCAGAAGCTCACTCAAGCCTCCATGAATAGCCATGAGCAGGGAGCACAAGGCCCTGAGGAGAGCAATTCCTGAGTCTGTGTTTGCTGAACAGATGAGCTTTGAGAAGACAGATTTCCCAAGGCAAGAGCCCTGTAAACCTAGGGGATGAAAGCTATGGGTGAGCAAACAGAGCCTGAGCATGACTTGAACCCTTCAGAGGCTGTTCTTTGCACTTGGCAGTCCTTACATTGTGTATAGAGGAGGTTCTGTCCTCCATCAAACCAAAGATACTACTGCCCAAGTTTTTTTTTTTTTTTTTTTTTAAATAGATTCATGTATTCCCTAAAGTAAAACTGGCAGCAAGGATAGAGATCCCCACTTTATCAACAATGCAACCTTCTACACATCAATACAGACGGTTTTTAATAGGAACATAGGTCTCACTTTAATAAAGGCTTCTATATGCTCTATGTTTTGCATATGTTGATTCTATTTCTTATAACAACCTTGGGTCCTGTCTGCTCATCTTGGTTCTGCATCCTCAGTGAGCTAAGGCTGGGAAGGTCAATAGTTTGTCAGTGATCCCAGAGCCATGGGTGATAGTAAAGATTCTGATTCAGTCCCTCACAAAGCCAAGGGCAAAACCTTCCTCGGGCCTGGCCTCCACCCTCCTCCCTCCTGTCGAGAAGCCCCTGGATACTGGAGTTCTAACTTTGATGTTCAAGCTGCTATTTCAGTAAAGTGAACTGTGACAGAAAGATGATCCCAACAAGAGTGTCCTTACAGTGAATCTGCTACCAGGTCCACTCCTTCATTCACACACCCAGCCATTGCATACTTGAACGTGGTGGTCTACACAGGCACTGTTCTCACATCAGAGAGAAAGCAATAATGAAACAAGGCAAAAGTCTTGTCTTCATGGAACTTACATTCTAAAACAGGAGGACAGACATTCAACAGGATCAATTAATAAACAGTGAGGAGGAGCCATGGAGATGTCTCAGTCAGTAAAATGCTTGTTGCACAAGCCTGAGGGCCTGAGTTCATATCCCAGCACCCACATGTAAAGCTAGGCATTGGTGGTGGATGCCTGTCATCCTGGTGCTGAGCTGGGGAGACAGGAGGAGCCCCAGGCCTTGGAGGTTAGTCAGTCGAGCTGAATTGGTGAGCTCCAGGCTCAGAGAGAGAGACCCCACCTCAGCAGATAAGGTGGAGAATGATTGAGGAAGGCCTCCGACGTCCTCCTCTGGTCTCTACTAGTGTACACAAATGAACGCTCACTTGAACACACACGCACACAACAGGCACAGGCACAGCAAGTATGATGGTGGCAAGCACTAGAGAGAAAAGGAAGTGTGAGAAGCCCTAAGAGGTGTGAGTGGAGAACGTCTCGACTTGGGATGCAGTGACCAAGGAAGGTCCACTGAGAGGTTCAGGAGACAGGGTCCCAGTGTTCTTGGAATGGCCACCAGGGTGCATCACTGGGCCACTGGGTGAGGTAAGAGCAGTACTTAATCTGAGGAGTCTGAAGAGTGAAGTGCTGAGAGGCTGGGGCTCACCCATCATCACAGAGGGGTTTGGCTTTCACTCTGGTGAGATGCAAAAATCAATGGAGGGTTAATGCACTGCCCCGAATTACCGCGAGACTTCCATGCTCTTCACATATTTTTTAAAATGTATTAGCAACTTTAATAAATTATGAGGAAGTGCATTATGTCAAACTTGCAATCGCTAAATACTGCTGATCTCATACAGAACTCCATTTAGCACTGCCCTTATGATGGGGGGTGGGGTGGGTCAGAGCTAGGAGAGTCTGGAGGACTTAAATACAAGGAGCCCAGAGGCAGCGGGCATCCTATTTCCAGGATGCCACCCTTCAGGTCCCTCTGGGTCCGTCCTTGAGAGGAGCAACTTTCCCAGCAGCCTCATTTCAGCCTTACGATACAAGTATCTGGGGAAGGAGCAGGTCATTGCTGCAGCCACCACTCGGAGCTCCACGGTGGGGACAAAGCCACTGATCTGTGGTGGCAACCTCAGCTTCTCTAGGACAGAGCAGAGAAGAGCCCTGGGCACATTGTTGCCGCTGCCGCCGCCGCCGCCGCCGCCGCCGCCACCACCACCACCATTTGAACCCTACAAGATAGTAGCCCTCCAGTGCCCACCCTTCAGTTTTCACCCTCTGTGGCCCTTCAGTGCCCACCACTCAGTTTTCATCCTCTGTGGCCCTCCAGTGCCCACCCTTCAGTTTTCACCCTCTGTGGCCCTCCAGTGCCCACCCTTCAGTTTTCACCCTCTGTGGCCCTCCAGTGCCCACCCTTCAGTTTTCATCCTTCTGCTGAAGGTTTTATTCTTTTCTTTCTCTCACTCTGCATTTCATACCTTGAACTCCCTATGTAGCTGAGGATGACCTCTGGCTTCTGGATCCTCCTGCCTCTACCTCCCACATGCTAGTGCTACAAATGTGTACGGCCACACCCTGCTTTCATGTGGCACTGGGGTGGAACGAAGGGCTATGTGCATGGAAGGCAAACATTCTACCAACTGAGCTACATCCCCAGCCCTGCTGAAGTTTTTTTGTCTTCTCAGTTTGCTGCAAGGTTCCATCATCTGGCAGTCAATTCAGTTTTCCCTGCTCTGTCTTCTGGGCAGAGTCAGGGCGAAAGAGCCCCAGGGGGACAAAAATGTGCAGGAAGGAAAAGCAAGGGCCCCTGAAAACTGCCTCGTGCAATCATGGACAATCCAGCTTCTGTTTTTCAAATTTAAGCTAGTGCATGGGATGAGACCTTAGCTTGGCAAACACAAGGCTAAGAAAGCCACTGGACTTGAAGAATCTGGGGGTAGGACTAGGAGTGTCCACTTTCAAGACCAAGGTCCTGAGGCTCTGGGGCATTTCTTTCTTTTTGCAATTTCTCCTAAGAATTTTCTAGAGTTTATTTCTCTCTCGGCTTCTGATTGTTTCATTGGGCACTGCTACTCAATTGGATGGTGGTTTTTCTCCAGGGCAGTGTGGCCATACGTGCCACCAAAGGCCACTTGTAGACAAAGCTTTTTGCAAAGACCCATATGACATTCCCCAAGTTATAAATTTTACTGCAAGGGACAAAATACAGACACAAATACAATCATTAATTTTGTGCACAGAGACTTCTAGAAAGTGTGTTCCTCATCAGAGATGGTGAAAACAGTAGACAGGAGCTCAGAGATTTCAATGTTTCAATGTTTACAGAGAAATTAAAACATTTCAAAACCCCACAAGTAAAATAACGTCAATCTGGAATGTTAGCTGTGAGCTCCCTACTGATAACTCGAGTTCGAAACTAAGTGGCAATGGTCAGAGCATCACTAATTATTAAGAGCCATGTGAAGAGGAGACATTGCAAGGGTCTGCCATTGTGGACTCTTCGTGGAGGTGTTTCCTATTTACTCTGGACCATGGTTTTTTGCCATGAAAACAATCTAGAAACCATTTAAAGTGCAATGCAAACAAATCTGTTAGACATTTGCCTCCAGTAAAAGATGGTAGAGCGGAGAGAAATGGGGAGCTCAGGACCCCAAGGCCATGAAATTAGTCCAAGAACTCAGAGGTGCTGAAGGCAGGTAAGAAACATCTTTGCTTTGATCATGAGAGAACGTTGGATTTTATTAATGTCTTTTTTTCAACAGTTGAATTCTATTACTGTGCATGACACTGATCTGTTTTCACACATTTAGAAGGACTCTGCCTAAGGCTGGGGCAGTTTTTGCCATAAACACCAAAACTTTTCTTCTATGTGGTGTTTCTTTTCAAGCTATTGCCTAAGTGGAATCTTTTCTAGAATATTCTTACATGCCACAGAGATTTAAAAACGTCAAAAGCTACAGTGTTCCAGCCCAACACTCAGGGTGAGTTCTTGTCATAACTGTTTGCAATCAAATGGACAGAGGAATAAAAAGACCTTTGCCTTACTTCAGAGAAGTAAGATTAAGAACAGCGTAGAATGAGGAAGAACGGTCAGGTTAGCCACGACCTCAAATGTGGTGGCCCTGGAGCATGGGGAGGACAGGGGTCACTGGACCTTCCTCAGCCCTGGACCCCCAATGGCATCTCATCACATGCTTTCTTCAACAGCTTCAGTGACCTCAAGACAAACACAGAGTGACTACGGCTCATCCACATGATTGCGCCTTTTAAAAACACATTTCTAAATACCCAAAGCAGTTTCAAGAAATTCATTAACAGCACTTTCTAGATAATTTAATTTCAGCTTGCTAGTTTGGCATTTCTGAAATGTTTCTCTTTGTTTTTAATTAAAAACATAATTCCATAAAGCATAACCTAAATGCAGTTTAAGTATGTGAACTAGTTCATCTTCTTAAATTTAACTGTAAACATTGTAGAAATGGGGAAATATGGGGTGTGAGGAGAACTTCACCCTTAAGAGAAGAGTTCTATTACAGTTACTACCATAACTGAGGACCTTCCTTTGACATATTTTGCATTTTTATAGAGATAATTTTGGTAAACACACAGTTTTACACTTCTCTCTCTCTCTCTCTCTCTCTCTCTCTCTCTCTCTCTCTCTCTCCCTCTCTCTCTGTGTGTGTGTGTGTGTGTGTGTGTGTGTGTGTGTGTGTGTGTGTGCAAGTGTGAGCGCAGAGGCCAGTGGTTGATGCCAGGCATCTTCCTCTACCGCTCTCCACCATGCCTTTTGAGACAGACTCTTTTTGAACCCAGAACTCACAAACTGGGCTAGACCAGCTGGCCAGTAAGCTCAAACCCCAAGGATCCTGACTATTGGGATTACAGTCACCTGACCCCATGCTCCACTTCTCGTGGGGTGCTGGGAATCTGGGGGCCTCAGCCTTGTGTAGTTGGCACTTCAACGGGCAAGCCATCTCAACCCAGACCCCACTTCTGACTACTCTTCCTGAGTCTCTGTAAACCCTGTCTCTCTGTTGCTGGACAGCCTTGTCTACAATGTCAATTACGTGTGTTGAAACAAATGCACAGTAACCGAGCGACTATGTTCCTGATTGTGGTTCTTTCTAGTTCCGTACTTTCACAAATGATTCCAAGACGAGCATTTTCAACGCATAGTCCGCCCTCCCCGCCTCCCTCTCTCCTTTTCAAGTTTCCTCAGTATAACTAGAATTACTGGATTAAAGAGTATGGATTTTTGCATGGCTCTTAATGCGTTTTGAATTGGTATATTCTTAAATGTAACTCCATCTGAGCACTCAGCCTATCTATGTGTTTTCCTCAAGAGCTAATCATATTACACTGATTTTTATCAGACAATAAGCACGTGTTTTCCTTTTCGCCTTAACTGCCAGGAAACCCAGTGCTAAAGTTCAAACCCAATAATGAATTCATCTCAGGTGACCTGTACTCTGTTTCGTTCCTTTGGGTTGGTTTTCTATTTAGTTGTTCCTTACAAAAAAAAAAAAAAAAAAAAAGATGCTAATTTTTAAAGTTCCTTTAAATCCCTTTTAAGAACAGGTAGGCTATGACTCTTACTCAAATGCAGAGGCGCACATGGGCACGTACTGATTCTATCTAACACAGAACTGTAATTAACACTGTGTGTTCTTGGATATGAAGCCTAAGACAGTCCAAGGTTTTACACACACACACACACACACACACACACACACACACACACACACACACGATCAGCTGCGCTCCTTTATCCATGGAGACTCTGAGGAAGGGAAGGCGGGGCAGCTGGGATTATGAGACCATCTGGAGTCAGAGCACAAACTCAGTGGAGCTGAGACCTTGCACGTCCAGTCACACACGGAGCCATGCACGAGCCTCGTGGAGCTTCCTGTCCTGACGCTGCGGCTTCCTGTCGCCCAGCGAAGCACCTCTGTGGCACTTTCCGTCTCCCCTCCCCTCTGACCTCTCCCTGCCACCATCGTTGATGGCCCACATGACTCCGTTCCTTCCCACCTCAGTCACTACTTACTGTCCCAGCGCTGACCTGAAACACAGTGAAGGGCTCGACCCACAGAAACGTGCGGACTTAGGTTTCTAGAGGGCAAGACGTCTAAGATCAAGAAATGAGCAGGTTTGTTCCTTCTGAGGGCTGGGGGTGGGGGGGTCTGTTCCAGGCTTCTCTCTTTGGCTGTCTTCCCTCTGTCTTTTCACACAAGATAGGTTTTTCGTGTCAAAATGTCCCCCTCAGTGAGGACACCACACACACTGGCTTCGGACTCCCCTCGGGGACCTGCCTTGAACTTGATTATTTCTGGAAAGGCGCCACCACTTTCTTCAGTAGTGCAGGGTACTGGCAAGGAGTCCACACTCCTATTAAAAAACTTTTCACCCGTGTTCTTGCCAGGAGCATGGAACTGATTGGGTAACCCACCCCCGGGACAGACAGCAAGGCGAAGCGAACTAGTTGGGAAGAGGCTCTGAGTCACCTGGAATGGGAAGAGGCAAGAGAGGGCAATGTGGCATGGATGAATGCGACCAAAATGCACCTAAGATACACGTGTGAAAGGGTCGTAATGTAATTCATCATCATATATAATTACCATATGCCAATGAAGAGTAAAAAAAAAACACATAAAAAAGACAGTCTTCCAATAAACCAAACTCTGAGGTGCAAAAGTTTGTATTTCATCCTCTAATAATCACAAAAATGTTTCTAAGTTTTTTACTTTCCTATTCAAAATTTTTCCTTGTTGCAAACAAATGAATGTCTAGATTGACCTCTCTGTCATCCAGGTCTTTCACAGCCTGTTTGAAGGGGACATTGTCATCTCTATTGTGAACAAGAATTCTTGGAAAGAGAGCAAGGACTGACTGGCTGACCAGAGCTGCAGTGATATGGAGGGGTTGGGATGGTGCAGGTCCAGCATCTCATTATACTCTATCTTGGGCCAGTTTAACCTTCCCTGAGTAGCCACTCCTTGCCCACCTCTGTGTCAGAACTAACGTCCTGTGACAAACAGAAACCTTTTGGTATCTACTAACTTGGCTAGGCACTAGCTTCCACCAATCCACAGGCTAAGACTCTCCGCGACAGCACAGGAGGCCAATAGGAAAGGTTCTCCCACCCTGCTGTAACTGCCTCCCTGAAGTTCCCACCCACGCGTTTTTCAAATGCCTTGATTTATAACTTTCCTTGTTCTTCAACTGAAAGACTCCATGAACCTGCTTCTGCACGGGAACATGGAACCTGGGGTAGTCTAGCTCTCTGCTGCCTAGGCCCAAGCTCACTCAAGTTCGGATCCATATGAACTTTTGTTCACTACCTTTGAGGTGAGAGGATTTTTAATCATCAATAATCTCCACCTGACCCATATTCTTCCCCCTGCATCACTCTCAAATTCCAAATATAGCAAGCAGGCTCTTTCCCTTGCCCACACCCAGAGTAGCTTGCTGCCTACCTCACCCTCTGACTCTACCTACCTCTCCAGGCCCATCTCCCATACTCTGGAGTCCCACATGGAGGCATCATCTTCTCCTCCACAGGGCCATGCCACGCTTGCCTTTTAATCACTGAGAACTCTGCCCATAGTCCTAAAATCATTTCAGTGTTTCCATCTGCTAGAACGCATACGATCCTAGAGCCTTGGCCCGTCCATGCTTGGGTCCTCTCGGTGGTCTTTATTAGTTTTCCACCAAGGATAACCTGTTCCCTTTAGGAACAACTACAAGAAATACCCTGCTGCAGAGGTCAACATTTCAGAGTCACTTGTGATTACTGTTGTTATGATTGCATCCAGGCTAAACATGATGCATGTCAATAATGTAATAAAAAGCAGCAAGGGTTAAGGTAAGATCTAAGACTCCTAATGTGTAGGCTTGGGCAGTGTTGAATGTGGGACGATATCAGTTTTACTAGAACATTCCCTTTGTCCCCACCACTTCCTGCCCCCCACCCCAACAGAAAATTCCAAGAAGCTCATTTCTAAAGAAAAGTAAATATCCAGATGGCCAGAGGGATGACCTTTCTCCAACAGAGGGGATGGATTTGTTATCCAGCCAAATGTTTGAAATTCTTCAACCAGCATGCATAATTGAGAGAAATGTGTTAATTACCCTTACATGACAGCTGGTAGGACTTCCTGAACTAACTCTCTGCAGAGTATTGATCTTGAACTCCCAGTGTAAGCTACTGTACTGTGTTCATAGGAAGACGAGGCTCTCACAACAGGTTCTGAATGGTGGGTCAATGTGCAGGGTCTCCATGAACTTGGGCCTGCAGGCGTTATGGCAGCAGGCCAACGCTCTCGCAACAAAAGCACCAGTGTAGTGCTTTGCATGTCATCTTAATGAGTGAGAGAAGGGAAATCCCAAGGAAATAATCCCTATTATTATAACAGCTCTGTGGCTCCAAGTGGGTTGTTATCAGAGTGAGGCACAATCCCAACGGGTGAGGACTTTTCTTCTTACCCACCCCCACAGCTCTCAACCATCATCACGGAAACGATGCCTGTTATCTGGGGGGGGGGGGGGCTGGCACTGCTTCTGGCTTAGCATTGCTCGTATTTTGAACAGGAAGCAGAAATTACGATCCTTGCCCTAGAGGAGTCACTGGCTTGGCACTTGACAGAAAATAATCTAATTCTCCAAAGTTTCCAGACCCAAGATTTTATGATTCCATGATAAAGGGAACTATTTTATCTTTATACAGAAAAATGTCATGAATATTCTTTTGTTTTAAAAGAGCAATTTATATTCACTGACTAATATAATTTGCTTCACTGCTTCTACATGAAATCGTTCAGTTTTTCTATCATGAGCCTGTACAAGAGAGCTCTTGAATTCACTCTTTCTTCTCCAGTTGCTGACTAAGGACTTTTTCTTCCACCTGGAGTCACATAAGCACGAGATCACTTAACTTTTCTGAAATCCAATATGATGGTATTTTAGCTTCCAAAGTAATTGCTTTGTTGTCCATTCATACATTTCTGGAAAAGGTATCTGGTTTTGGTTTAGTCTAGGGAAAATACATTAAATATTTTCCCCTTAAAATGTGTAGAAGAAAAATATACATTTCTTTTAAACAACTGGAATCAATTTAAGTCTCTGGCATAAAGAGTGAAAAAAAAAATCAATGGAAGTTAAACGTTGAAAGGCAAAATAAGTCTTTGCAAATGTCCCTGAACTTGTGTCCACCAAGAAAAACAAAAAGAAGGGCTGTGACGCCCTGGCAGGATGGCAGGGCAAAGAGTCAGTCAGTCAGTCAGTCAACGTGGGTGTGAATGTGGGCGTGCATGTGGGTGTGTGTTCTGCGGGTGTGTGGGTGGTAGGGGCAGAGACTGACAGTGTCTTCCCTCATTTCTCTCTCTCCTGTTGGTTTGAGACAGGGTCTCTTACGGACCTGGGATTTTCCAATTTGGCTAGCCTAGCTGGTGGCCTGCACTGGGATTGTAAGTACTAGGTCTGACCATTTTTATGTGGGGCTGGAGACTAAGCTTAGGCAGGGTCTTGGCTTATGTTTTTGTGCCAAGAGCTTTACTGACGAAGTTATCTTCCTAGCCCACAGTTAATACACTCTTATGGAAAATATATCATGCATTAGATGCTGAGAAACTCAATCTTTAAGATTATGTTTCTTGCTGTTTTTAAAGAAAGTTATGGATTTAAGTAGGAACGGATTTAAGTATGCATAGGAATATGCATTGAAATGTTAAGATGCTATCCTAATAAGAACTGAGGATCTGAAGGGTATGTAGGAAGACCTCATGAACACTGAAAAATGCAGACAAGATGGCACTTTCATAAGTTCCTGAGAATCCTGCAGAGAATCCATTCCCAACTAGACAGGAACTTACAGTTACTTGGCAACCAATATCAGGTGCTACTGAGTACCGAGAGACCAATGTCCAAAGACTGTTTCTTACTAGTACATGCTTTTTATTCCCTTCTTCCCTTTGCTGAGGCTTGGAATATTTCCAGTTGCTCTAGAAATAGTTGTTCCTCTCTTCCTTAAATGGCGCAAGTTAAGTGAGGACCACCAAGGAGTTCCCACATTCACGCTGACAGCCCAGAACCAGCCTCCCATCCCGCCGCCGACTACCACTGCAGTAGAGTGTGGTACATACACACCGTTCCAGCTACAACGGTGGCCAGAGAGACTGCCGTCAGTTCGTTCCAGGTGATGATGGAGGGCTTCAGAAACATGTGCCAGGAGAAGCGGAAGTCAGGCTTTAAGACAGAAAAAAGGCCAGAGCCCTCTGAACCATGAAACACTGCAGAGAGCTCAAGGGAAACGAAGAGTTTTGGAAAGGGAACACATAAGGCGACAATCAAATTCATATTGGTGATTGGTCAAAGGCATACAGGTGGAGCTGGGCCGCAGCGGGAAGTAAGGTTGGAATGATTCTTTCATCTGAAAAATCCTGTTGAATTAGATTCTTCTGGCCAGGGAGGTTGGAGGATGGAAAGAAAAATGGAATTTACACCATAGAGAAAAATCTGCATCTTCCCACCTTTCCTGTATGCGAAGAGGAAAAGGAAGAGGCACAGGCTAGCCACAGACGCTGCTCAGTCATGATGACTACAGTTTCCTTTAGTCTGTCTGTACACATGGGTGTGCACGCACACACATGTGGAAAACAGCAATTCCTCCATCTGTTATACTCTTTTCCTAACCAAGTTTTTCCCTTTTCCCCTTTTCTTCCTGTTCAAGTCGTGTTAGAAATGATTATCTGAGTCAAATGCATTGAGCTTTTCATGTGAAAGCTACCAGAAGAATACACAAAAGGTAGAGAATTTGGTCTTAAAGTAGTGAGTTAGGCTTTCAGGCAGTTAGTCTACATTTATACCAACCCAAGATTGGTTGAGCACTGGGGACCAATTCATTTGCTGATTTATATTTATGCACATCTTAGATTCATTCTCATTCCCAAGCATTAGATTGCACTTAGTTAAGGAGGAAATACTCCTATTACAGCAATTTCTTAATTACACATCAGAGTAGAAGAGAGAGAATTGAGAATAATAGTAATCCACGCAAAAATACGCTTTAACTAGTAAATTCAGCAGAAGACTGCAGCTAGACCTACCGATAAATGGCGGCGGGAAGCTAAACAGAATGTTATCTTTTTAACAGTTTTGTGAAGGTCATAATGAACATTTCCTCACTTTCAGGGGAGGAAATGGCAATTAGAAGAAGGAAGAATGTGGGTAGACAGCCAGCCCAATGAAGACAGAAGGTTGAATTTCCCATGAAGCCTTAGGTGGATTATCAACATGTAAGTTAGATAGAAGGCATGAAACTCAAATACAGCCAAATTAAGCAAAGTTGATTTCCTTCCAATGTTCTCTTCCCAGGAACGGTCCACAGAGCGCATAATTTTAATCTACCTGGCGCTACACCGTATCTGTGGGCACTTCTAGACCGTCATTTCATCTGTGTAACTACGACTGAAGCATGCCATCTACATTATGGGGGGAGGCAGCTCTGTGGGCCAGGGAAGTGGCTTACAGGGTGAAGGGCACAAAGTAGAGCGTGACAGCCTGAGTTCAGGACTGGGACCACTGGTGAGTGTGACCTACACAGCACGCAAACGTGCACACACACACACACACACACACACACACACACACACACACACACACACTGAGTTCAGTACTGGGACTACTGGTGAGTGTGTGACCTACACAGCATGCAAATGTGCACACACACACACACACACACACACACACACACACACACACACTGAGTTCAGTACTGGGACCACTGGTGAGTGTGACCTACACAGCACGCAAACGTGCACACACACACACACACACACACACTGAGTTCAGTACTGGGACCACTGGTGAGTGTGTGACCTACACAGCACGCAAACGTGCACACACACACACACACACCACACACACACACCTGCATGCACACCACACACACAAGAAATAAAAATATTTTTATTTAACTAAATAACTAGAAAAGTATTAAAAAGGTAGATCTAGGATCCAGAATCAACCATCTAGAAAGCTAATAATCATAGCATACATGTTGAGTATGACTTATCTGAAATGCTTGGACCAGAATTATTTGATATTTCATAAGTGTTCAGACTCTAGATTACTTGTATTAGGAATCAAGTCTAAATATAAAATTCATTTACATTTCATATATCTTATATATGTAGCCTGAAGTCAGCTTTACACCATAGTGGTAATTTTTAGTATGAAACTAAGTCTCATGGTGTGTATCCTCTGGCCACTTTGTGTGTTACTCAGAAAGCTTTAGTTTTTTTTTGTTTTTTTGAACTTGGGGAAAGTCAACGTAGGCTATGGAATCCTCACTTCTCAGATGGTTAGTTATCCCAGTAAATGAGTACCAGAGAATACAGAAAGCAGAGGCTATTAGCAGATACCATTACATGAAAAGTTAGCATAGTAAATAAATACACTTGTTTACAGTTTGACTTACATAAAAAGGTATGCTTTAAATATAAATTTTAACTCAAGACACACAGTCAGCATAGGCAAGAAAGAAACCTCTTTACCACTTAGTCTCACCGACTGACACAATTCCTGCAAAGTTTAGGTGGATAAAAATCTTTCTTTCCTAAACCACCTTCCAGTCCAACTAGCCAGAGAACTTTTGAAAACTGCAGACTCTTGCTCCGTCAACAGTCGTTCAATCAGCAGTTCTGAAGTCTCAGAACGTGGGACGTGGGCTTAGCTTGAAGAGACGCCATTGTAACACTCACACAATGGCCTCAGCTTCCCCAGTCACTTCCTGAGACAGGGCTTTTCAGGTCACAACAGTGCCGTTTATTCCATTACGGCATTAAATTATATCCCAGTGACCCGAAGGAGTTGATGCATATCCTAATTTGTACCCTGGGATGTGCCAATTCTGTCTCCATGTAAAATCCTGGTAGAATCGCAATTTAACAAGCTTGACAGGATATCAAAATTGCTGTTGTCTCCAAACCTCATTAAATGAAAGTCTGTGCTTTCCTATAATGTTCAGTGGGAGTATAAACTATTATTATTTTTCTATTTGTTTATGTAAGGCGAATGTGCAGTAACACTTTATTAGAAAACAATGACAAGTCAGAGGAAGAAGCCACCATGAAACAGAGCATTCTGTAGCCACAGCAGTGATGCCTGGGAGGGTAAGTACCTCATCATCCTTCATGGTTCCAGCATTTACTGGAACATAATATATTTCTAATAAATTTGACATAATGTAAGACATCATGGAAGCATCCTAAGCAGGCTAGAATGAGCTAAGAGCTGGCCGGCTCAAGATGTACTTGAGTTCTGAGGCTTGTTTCTGTGTCCTCTACCTTGAGTTGGTTTGACCTTGGCTCCCTCAGTTTCCCCCGTGATGTCAACTGTCTTCTGGCCTCTATTTATGGGCACACCTTGGCCCGCCCAGCTTTCGGAGCCCTGTACTTGTTGGCATTTTCTAGGGGAGCTGGTATCTGTCTCATGATGTCTGTCATTCGGATCTGCTAACTCTTGTCCACTTATGAAATTTCTACTTGAATAGACTCCTCCTGCCTCACCCCTCAAAATCTTAACCACTTCATGCTCACCACCAAGTACAATTTTCTTGTTCTGGGCTTCAGCTTGGAGCCACATTCGAAGCAGTGCAGTGAGGTAGATTACCAAGAGCTCCAGAGAAGATGGAATTCAAACCTCTCCTCAGGACCTCTGGTTATCCCCAGTCTCTGGACCTGTCTGCTCAACCATGCAAGTGACCACATAAGAACTTTCTCGTGGAACTGTGGGGAGTGCCGATGGTGTGTCACTGAAGGGAGCTGGCCTGGCCTCTGAAGCTCAGTCTGTGTCCTTTCTCTGGAGCACCCTCATTTTTTCTCTCAGTTCTGTTCCTGACATCCACAGTCTGGGCTCGGGAAGTGGACAAAGACCACAACCGTGTGTCTGTTTTCCTAGCTGTTATGGGGAAGAGTTAGGTATTTACCTACACCATATTGGGAATAGAGTTCTACAGGTCAAACTCCACTCTATCAAGTAGCAGGGAAAATAAACCTCTTCAGGCTTCAGTGCCTACAAAGTGGGTATGGTCTCACAGTGTTGGTTATATAGATGATATGAAATGATGCTTTTCAAGGGCCTGGCATGGTGCGTCCATATGCCAATACTCCATAAACAGCAGTGGAGACTCTTTCCACCTAGAGCCAGTCTGTGAGTGATGCCATACATTACACAGGCAGGGTCTTCTCCTGCCATTTTGCTCAAAGGCCCCTGAGGAGTTTACTACCCAACCACAATCAAATCCCTCAGAGGAAAACATTTTTTCTAGCATTCAGTCCCTCCATGTCACAGAAAGCTTTGATATTTTTCTGGAGCTGTCTCGCCTCCTCATTTGACTGAATAAAAGAAGCTAGAGGAAAACCTATTAAAACCGAGACTTGCTTATGGCTTGGATCAAAAAACAAATAAGCAGCCAACACACCAGGGGGACTTTGGTTCTGGCTTTCCACAGGAAAGGGGCTTCCGAGGGAAGAAGAAGGCTGAGGTACCCGGAAGGAATGGCGGCCTCTAAGTGCAAGGCATGCAAAAGCAGCCGCTGGGGGAATTGCGAGGAAGGTAAAGGCTGTGGCCACTGAGCAGTGACCTCAGAAAGAACGGAGAAAGAGCCAACCAGAAGAAATCTGAGAGGTACAGGGTTTACTGCTTGGAGGCCAGGTAGTTCTGGAAACAGGAAGAGGCAGCCTGCTCTTGTTTCTAGTGATTGACCACAAGCAACAGGGAGAGACCTGTGCCCATGAGACCGGATGGCTCCAGGGCTCTCGAGCAGCACTTGTTACTTCAGAACGAATACAGGCTGATCTCCTTTCGCTGGCTAAAACCTTCCTCAGAACTGATTTGTGAAATTGGGCCAGGGATCTGGACTGACTTACAGGGTTTCGTTTCCCTGGGGCTAAGGGAGAAGACAGGGCCGGGTGGAGCCTCCTACAGCACTTCCTGTGGGTAACTCAATCTTCCTGTGCCAGAGCAACTCAGACACCAGGGTGACCTTATCCTAAAAGCCCCCAGTGACATCCTGCCATGGGCTTCTCTTCTTCTGCCTCCTCTACAGACCACGGCATCAGCTGGTTGTCCAGTCTGAAGAGCTGCAAGTCACAGTGAAGTGGCTGGACACCACACAGCTCTAGAACTATCTAGATCTTTGATCTAGAACCAAATCCTGCTTCTTACGTACTTATTAATCCTGAAACATTAATGTCAGCCATTTCATGTAACTGGAAATTTTGAGTCGTATCCATTTTTAGTTTATTCGTATGGGTGTTGTGTCTGCATGTGTGTCTGTGTGCCATGTGCATGCAGGGCCCACAGAGGCCAGAAGACGGTGTTAAGACCACTTGGCCCTGGAGTTACAGATGGCTGTGAGCTGACAGGGGGTGCTGGGAATCGAACCCAGGTCATCTGGAGGAGCAGTCAGAGCTCTTAACTGCTGAACCATCTCTCTAGCCCCCATTGCCTAATTTTCTTCATCTGTTAAAATTAGGCTATCAATTCTAGTGATGTATTGAATTAAATATTCCTGATACATATTGCTGTCTTTATGGTTGAACAATTCCAGTCTCATCTCATTAAGGAAGCTTCACTGGAGCCTTCTGGTCCTAGTCATCACCTCCATTCTGAAGTCCCTCTTAGCTTAATAGATTGACTACTGACTTGAACACATCAACTGCCATTGTGATTCATTCATTCTGACACAGATGTCTTGCTTAGTCTACTAGGTAGGTGTTTCTGAAGGGGAAGCTAGTGCCAATGGTAATTCTAGCTTATTGCTCCAATTTCTCACTATAGCTGTCATTGTTATGAATGACCAATATATTTGTGGGAGCTAAGAAATGAATTGGAAAATACTAGTGAGAGTAAGGTTAGTTGCAACCCAACCTTCTTATTTATTTATTTATTCATTCATTCATTCATTCATTCATTCATTCATTCATTCTTACCAAGGCAGTTTCTTTGTGTAGCCTTGGCTGCCCTGGAACTGGCTCTATAGACCAGGCTGGCCTCGAACTCACAAAGATCTGTTTGCTTCTGCCTCCCCAGTGCTGGGATTAAAGGCATGCACCACCATTGCCTGGCTCAAACTTCTTAATGGTTATAATCTGGTAATGCTGAGCAGTCAGGTTAACCAATGGTGGTTAACATGGAAGCATGAGGTAAAAACATTTTGAAGATGAGTGGAAGGGAAAGGCAATGTTAGGAGACTCGGTTGGCAGGTCAGATGGGCTGCACCCAGCTGCATCACTCCAGATCAGACAGAAGCATAGGCAGGTGAGGCGTGGGACTCAGCCATAATTTCCCTCAACCACAGGAAGTGATTTAAAGAAAACCAATAAATCCATGTCCTCCCGAGATACTCTGCCTCATTATCACCTTAGAATAAAATTTCATGTTCTCCTCTGTTTTCTATTTCTGGCTGTGGAGAAGGGAGAGTTGGTGACTTACAAGTGTCTTCTCCCTTTTTCCATTTACAGTGAAGTTGTGGTTGTATGAGTGGCCATTTTGCTAGAGCCTAGATTTCCAACCTCGAGCTATAAGGGGGTACCCTATGGTCTACAGAATGGCAGATAAGGAATTGGGGGCTTTGTGTAAGAGCTATCATATACTGTGATGAGAGAGGAGAAGCTTCTTGCTTATTCATCTAAGTCATACGATTAAACACTGTATGATTGTTGGGTCATCTACTACTGACACATAGCTATAGCTGTGATAAGTGACATGTAGACACAGCTACTCATTTTTTTTTTTGTATTTTAAATACAAACAGATAATAGTGCACAAAACATGGCCGCAAACTTTTCATTCTTTCTAAATAATACATTTTGGCATTTTTTTCCTGGCCACATAAGTATACATTTGTTGTAAATGATAGATAGACACACAAATAGATATACAAAATCAGAAAAATTGGAACTGTCACAATATTGATGAGCCATGTTTCATCTATTCCTTCCACAGCATCCTTCACTGGTCAGCTTTGTGACGGTCTTCACCTCTCACTGTTACTAATGCCATTGCGTGAACATCTAAACGCTGCTTCTCTGTACACATACACACGGATTTCTCTAGAATAACTCTCTAGACATGAGATGGATGAATTGAACAGAAAGAACATTTGATGATACAATGTGTTTATAATTTTTTTCTACTGGTTATAAACCAGTTTCTACTTCCATGAAGGTATAAGTCCATAATTCCATGTGAAACTGGAAAATTCCCTTTAACAGCATATTAGTGGTTTTCACATTTTATTCAGTTCATAGGAAAACAGAGAGAAGACATTACTAGATAATGAACCAATATTTTTTAATAAAAGTAGCTAAAATGTAGGACTATAAGAGACTCAAACTATGTAATGACTATACTTGGTGAAATCTGGACTTGAAACATTAGAACGAGCACATGATTTTCATCCCCACCCTATTTTTCTCGGGATGAGAACTTTAATTCTCTTCTTTTCCCAGTGCTTTCCCCCAGAAACCACGCAGGCACACTGCAAGTTCTTTGCTTTACTGTTCCCATCCAGTACTACGGGATTACAGGGCTTCTACACTAGCTTCTCAGAATGATCTTGGGCAGTCTTGAGGATCAGCTCTCCTGTGCACTCAGTGAGTTTGAGTTGGCATTGTGGAGAACAAGCCCCATCATCTCTGCGCCGCCACAGAAGGAACATACAACCTGTCTTGCCTCTTTCAGCACAGGCAGGAAGAATAACATACTCATTCCTCCCCACTCCAATGGGCTTGGTGAATCTTCCCAGCACACACGACTGTCCTGTGAACAGAACCTGTGGTAAGTTACAGAGAGAAGAAAGCACTTCTGGACAAACTTAGAGAGCGGCCGTGCTGAAGAAGGCGATGGCCAAGTTGGTAATTCATAGATGGGAAGAGAGGACGAGCTGACTTGTCGACAGGTCAGAATCATCTTGGTTTGTGTGTAACTTCACACCAAGCGCCGGATCTTGGCAAATCTCCATTTTGCTGTTTTCTAGCTAAGGTAAAGGTCCTTAAGGTGTCCTTAAGTTCTGATCTCCTGGCGGCCTTCATTCCAGGATATAGATTCATTAATTAACTCAAGCAACCACTACTGAGTTAGAGCCCTGTCTTAGTATTCTGTTGCTGTGAAGAGAGGTCACGACCACAGCAACTCTTATGAAGAAAAACATTTAACTGGGGCTTGCTTACAGTTCAGAGGTTTAGTCCATTGTTATCATGGTGGGAAGCATGTAGGCAGGCAGACATGGTGCTAGAGAAGGAGCTGAGAATTCTACATTTGGATCTGCAGGTAGTAGGAAGTAAGAGACACTGGGCCTGGCTTGAGCAATTGAAACCCCAAGCCCACCCCCAGTGACACACTTCCTCTAACAAGGACACACCTTCTCACCTCTGCCAAGTAGCGCCACACCCTGATGACCAAGCATTCAAGTCAATGAGCCTATGGAGGCCAATCCTACTCAACCACCACAATCCCCGTTTGTGACTACTGTCCACAGAGCTGAGGTGGTTGTCATTTTATTATTTTATTTTTGTTTGATTAAATTCACTATCTTCCAGAATTGTTTTAAGAACTACATGTAATACACCAAAAAGGCTCCATCCAGCCCACTGCACCAAGTATCTACTTAGTAAACGGCAGCCATAATTATCACTTCTTTCTTTGCCTGTTCTCTCCTTTCAAGAATGATTTTATTTGTTTACCTGTATATTTACTTACTTGTTTGACTGTTCATTCATTCATTCATTCATTCATTCATTCATTCATTCATTATTGTGACTCTAACCAGTTTAGCATTTACTCTGCATGTGGCTTCTAGTGCTACAGCTTCTTGGGAAAGACACACAAAGCCACAGTTTCTTGGAAATGGGAGGCAAACCACAGCAGGGGGTGGATGTTATGCCTGCTGTATGAACCACAGCACATCCATTAAGCAGTGTCTCATTCTGTACTGCTGCATAATGGTCCAAGGGTGGTCCTCACCAGCATCACTCTTTAAGTGGATGATAGAACAGGGAGACATGGAAGATGCCAGAGTCAGAAAGTGGGGTGGGTGAGGACAAGCGACCTCATATGATTTCTGCATTGCCCCCGAATTCATTTCTACCCTATTCTGCCAGTCAAGTCCAGTGAGATGTTTCCCCTCATTTCTCTACCCTCAAGTCAGAGTTCTCTATCCCCCATCCACGGGCCTCTCTGGCACACACTTGCCTTCTCACTGGTACCCATCACCCTGTCTGACGGTTACTTGATACTCATCTCAATCTCTTGTCAGACTGTCTTCAGTCTGCGGTATCCTTGCTGCTGTACCTTTTATCCATAGACAGAAGTTGGCACGAATCAGGCCCTCAATAAATTCCCACTAGATCATGAAGACACAGGTAAGAACTCAGAAAGTCAGCAGGGCAAAGGTCCAGAGATAAGGCTCAGGCAGAAAATGAATCTGTGGAAGAAATAAAAAAGCAACCCTGACCTTCAAATAACTCGTATTCAATGGAACAGGAGCACAGGAGCAGACAGCCCCAGGATGGGGTTCCTTTTCCCATCAGAGAAAATGAAATTGGACCCTTGTCCTCTGAAATCCATTTATCTGTCTCTTCATTCAGTTTATGTACAACCAATTAAATGCACCTACTGTTTAAACGGCAGTGAGTTTAGTTCATGTCACAGTTTATCTAGTTAACCTTTTCAGCTCTGAATCTTCATATATCATTTCAGACCAGAGTTCTAGAACTTGTCTGTAGATTTAGCTTTCTTCATTTTCTAGTATGTGGATTAAGATTCCCAAATAGACCCACTCAACTAAAAATAGCATTTATTCCTCTTCACAGAACCCATTGCAACTATCTGCAAATTTAAATGGTAAAAGAAACTCTTAGGATAGCATCACTCTACCGTCTTATTCAACCATAATTCTATTAATGATGAATCACTGACTGACGGGCCCAAAATAGATCCATGCAACCTTCTATAGCCAGTTAATATATTAAGCATCATTCCACTTAGCTCCTAATGTAAAAAAGGTTCCTCTGGGTGGGAGGTGGGACAGTTTCATTAGATTCTTTTTATAAAAAGCACCTTGAAAAAACTTCCTGATATTCAGACACCAATCTTGTTCTTTTCCCTTGTGTATATCTGATTTAAAGGTTAATAAGTAATTAGGAAGAACTCTCATCCCCAAATTACCAATTAATGTGCCATCACTTTCATTAAAAAATGTGATTAATTATATTATTGCACCAGTGTCTTGAACTGGCCAACAAAAAGTTACCTAGAGCAGTTCTAAATCTTTCAGGGAGAAAGAAATTACTCAAAAATCAATCACTTTCTAAAACTACAATTTGGATTTGAGAGATCACACAAAGGAGCGGAAATGAGTGTCTCAATTATTTAGTGTGGATGGACTCTGACAGGGTGCCATGGTTTATCTTAGGTACTGAGTCATTATTACTAAGAAAACCTATTACGATAGCTTGGCAGATGTTTAATGTGGGACAATGGCAAACCATAGTTCTTTGGTTCTTGTAACATAAAGCAGCTGTTAATAAATGAGATCAAACTCTTAAACGATCCAGATATGTTTTGTTAGTTTCCTAGGAGACCATGAATGGAAAGTTATGACTAAAGTGCATTATGATTTAAATTCTGTTCTATACCTTAAATGCTAGTGTGAGTCATGTGTTAAATATTCACAGGGATTCCAAAGTTGAAGAGTTCATGATTCAACTTGTACCACCAATCCAAGAACTCGCCTAGATAGTCCATTTTTAATAGCTTTGTAGATTCTCTTGCTGCTTTCCCAACCATTGCCTGCCTGGATCAAACATGTTCCTAATGGGTGCACGGTGGCTCAGCTGTACTGGGTGCATGGTGGCTCAGCTGTACTGGGTGCATGGTGGCTCAGCTGTACTGGGTGCATGGTGGCTCAGCTGTACTGGGTGCATGGTGGCTCAGCTGTACTGGGTGCATGGTGGCTCAGCTGTACTGGGTGCATGGTGGCTCAGCTGTACTGGGTGCATGGTGGCTCGGCTGTACTGGGTGCATGGTGGCTCAGCAGAGTAGCTGTTTGATAAACACTGGTACTGTACCAGTCACAGATCAATGCCATTTTGATATATACCAACCTCTAATGAGAATCTTTGTCAGGACTGAAACAATGTGGTGTTAGGAACCACACAATCAACTCTCACACAAACTAACCATTTTCTGATGCATGGCGCAGATATTTACTGGTTGCTGGGCAACCAAATATTTCAACACTGACACCAGAGGAAATATGTACTGCCAAGCTAGGATTGGTCGCTTTAGCAATTAGCTCTGCATGGGACTGTCTCCTAGTATCCCTGGTGTAGAACGAACTTTAAAAGACACTTAATCCAAAAATCAATCCCAGGCATCTACTTGAGCAGTTCCTGAGACCAAAACTTTCAGCCCTTAAGGCATGCTTATCCATTTCCTTCTCATATTGAGCAAAGATGTATCCTCCTACAGATCTCCGGTCCCATTCTTTAGAGACCAAGTAGCCCTTCCTCCTAACATGCCAACTCTAAATATTTGGAGAGAGCTATCATGTCTTCTAAGTCTTTCTTTCTCTGGGGTAAGCATATGCAGCACACCCCTTCATATCACATGCTTTCTCACAGTGACTCCTCTCCCGATGAATGACACCATTGTTATTTCAAGCTGTTCATGGTTGGGACTGGATGTTGCTGTTTATAGTTGCAGCCAGTGATTTACAGGCATTAATTAAAATTGACACAGGAATAAAAAGTTAAAGGATGTGGGCAGGTGCTTGGATTTCTTTCTTTCTTTTTTTTTTTTTAATGTTGACTTGGAAAATGCTGTATTTGAGTTAACATAGTTATGTATTTTATTTGAACCTTGTAAGACAAATGGAAACATCCAACAGGATATACACAATGGATTTATATGTGATGAAAGCAATTTCAGAGTCTGTGATGAGAACATATGCTTGCTAAATCTGGCCATGCATTGAAATCTCTGGGGGAACCACATGTAAACAGAGTCCTAGAATCCATTTTTGGATCTGACCAATAGGCAGCAGTGGCATTGGGGGGTTATTGACATGGAGTCCACAGCGTGAAGATAGGTCTCTTACCTCAGTTAAAATCTACCTAGTCCATAAAGCTTTCTTCCATGTCAGTTTTTTGATGACTGTTGATGTTAATGTGTTTATCTCTTTCCTTGAACACCTGTTACTAATGATGTGTATCCACAGCCTGACATGTAACAATTAACTGTTAACATGCTTTCTATCTAGTCTATGTAAAACGCCAGCAGACCAATGAGTTCCATCTCTGAGTGCAGTCCTCTCGCCTGATACAATGTGGCCAATGACTCACCTCGCAGGTCCTGATGTAAGAGCCCAAACAAGCATGGAAAGGAGCCTCCGATCGCTATGCAGCCGAGCCGAGCCCAGACCAGCATCTAGAGGAGCCTTGGATTGCTATGCAGCCTAGCAGAGCCCAGACCAGCATCTAGAGGAGCCTCGGATTGCTATGCAGCCTAGCAGAGCCCAGACCAGCATCTAGAGGAGCCTCGGATGGCTATGCAGCCTAGCAGAGCCCAGACCAGCATCTAGAGGAGCCTCGGATGGCCATGCAGCCTAGCCGAGCCCAGACCAGCATCTAGAGGAGCCTCGGATCGCTATCCAGCCTAGCCCAGTGTCACTGTTCCCGTGAGTTCATGATTAACGACTGGGTGTTGATTCAGGATCAATTCCGATTTTAAATGTCACATTCAAAGAAAGGATGCTCACATGAGCTAACAGCCGATAGAATAAAGTTGGAAATATGGACATGGAACAAGATACATCAGGAAAACATCCCCCTCCTTTTTTTTTTTTTTTTTTTTTTTTTTTTTTTTGGTTTTTCGAGACAGGGTTTCTCTGTGTAGCTTTGCACCTTTCCTGGAACTCACTTGGTAGCCCAGGCTGGCCTCGAACTCACAGAGATCCGCCTGCCTCTGCCTCCCGAGTGCTGGGATTAAAGGCGTGAGCCACCACCGCCCGGCCATCCCCCTCCTTTTAAAGGCAGTAGTTGTATAAAGTTATGCCATTACTTGTGTCAACGAATAAACTAAACCAAAGGTCATGGTCATAGTGAAGTAAGGTAGAACCTTAAAAACACCAAGAGAATAGGGAAACACTAAGCACAGGGTAACATGACACCACTCCCTGAAAAATCAATGTTAGAAGAAAACGCATATATAAGAAAATAGACAGTAGTATTAAAACGCATTTTAATACTGTAGTTCTCCAGCTGGTCTAGGACACCAAGACAAATGGTTATGAACCTAAAGTACTTGGATGACTTAAGCTTGAGTGAATGGCTGACACACTGGTGAACGTAACCTTGCACCTTCAGAACAGGAAATGCGTCTTCTCGGGGGTCATGTGTCATGTACAAACATCAATTTTAATCTGCACCAAAAACACTTGAGTGCATTTCTCGAGTAAAAAACGTAAGCTTCTTAATGATAAAATGTTGGAAATTAATAGTGCAACTTCAAAAGGAAATGTCCCAAATGGCTTGCATATTTTAGAAACACCTGCATAAGTAAGGCTGAGGGGGGAGAAGAGCATATCACAAATGTGAGGATGTTATTTCACCGAAGTCTGTCAGGTATGGCCACAGCTGTTTCACATAGCAGACGTGGTTAAATAATAAACAGTAGAATGGGGGAGGTGTTTCAAATGATAAAGACTGAACAGGACTACGGCTTCGACTTAGGATGGGACGGGGTCAAAAAAGGAAAGAAAACAAGCACAGAATTAAATTTTAGAAAATCTTAAGAAGAAATAAATTTATCTTTTTTAGAATTGATAATTAAGACCAAACACAAATTCTTCATATAATATAAACATCTCCTTGGTTTAAAAAAAAAAAAGCCACAAATAGTATTTAGAAAGAACACTGACTTAGAAGAGCAAAATTAATTCTTTTGAGGGATAAAACTTGAAACCATGAAGAAACAATAATTTTAGATTTGTAAACCAAAATGAACTTAATGAAAACTTCTAGAAAAAAATAAAGAAATTCAATTATTTATCAAGAAGTTATCGGAACTGGAAGTAGAGCCATCTGAAGATCTGGGAGGACCTGGAGGGACCTGAGGGAGGAGTTTGGATCCTAGCTATAATTAAAAACATGGGTTTGAGATCCAGTAAGTATAATCTAGGTTTTTATTTATGATTGAAGTTGGAAATTAAAATTTATTCTGAGAAATGAAAAATCAAGTAAAAGCCGGCAAGGTGGCACACACCATTAATCCCAGCATTCGGGGACAGAGGCAGGTGGATTCCTGAGATCGAGAACAGCCAGGTCTACACAGCAAGTTCCAGTACTGCCAGAGCAACATAGAGAAACCCTGTCTAGAAAAAAGAAAGAAAGGAAGGAAGGAAGGACAGAAGGAAGGAACAAATGAAGGAAGGAAAGAGAAAAAAATCAAGTAGAATTTTCTGTTTAAAATATTTAAGGGAACAGTTGGAGAGACGGATCAATGGTTAAGACCTTTCATTGGTCTTGCAGGGAACCCTCGCTCAGTTCCCAGCACTCTCACTGGACAGCTCACAGCCTCATAACTCTAGTCCAGTGTTCTCTTCTGGCCTCTGCAGGCACTGAACACACAAACAAGCAGGCACACACACAAATGCAGAAACAGAAATAAACAAAAATTTTAAGATGTGCAAAAAGTGTTCAAGAAATAGTTAATACAATTCTAAATGGTCTCAAGATGTGGCCAAGGAGGAAGTGAACACCATAGAAGCTTCACCTACAACAGCTACATTGAGCCTATAATGAAAAGGAAGGGTGTGATAGGTAAGCAGGAAAAGATTGAAGTCTGTTGAGATAATAAATCACATTCTCCAGGGGCTGTGCCACCTGAGACTCAGCTTCTGTGCGAACATGGAGACGACCTCTTTAGAGACCACTGAGAACAAAGGACCAGGAGGGATGTAAAAGTTTGCAAAGCCACAGCAGAGAACATAAAATGAACTCTTGTGTGCACCCACACACACACTGTAATTCACACACATCTGGCTAGCCTCTGCCACCACCACCCAGCCAGGGGCACTGCCATTTCTTAAAGAGCCAAAGATCCCCACACCAACTTTATGTCCCCAGTGCCTTCTGTAACTTCCCCAAGGCGGAGTGGCCTTCTGCAAGGCAAATCAGGGCCTACTAGCCCTGCATTTTAGCCCAGTGTCAAATAAAAAATGGAAAGTCCTACATGGTTTTGCCCCTACTCATTGCCTAGCAATCTTGTTCCTAGGCATTGGTAAAGACTTCCATCCCATGCTGGCCACTTCCTTTTCTCTGTACCTGGAAAGTCCCTCTTCACTAGGCATCCTCCTCCTCCTTGGGGTCACAGTTGCCAAAGCAACACCTTGGGGGCAGCATCCTAGCCATCTTTTTCTGCATAAAGTTGTCCCTAAGGACACTGTTTCAATTGGAATCCCCTGCTTCTTTTCCATCACAACAGCAGGTGGGAAACACAAATTTATTTTTGGAAGGGGAGGAAACCTATATCCCATTTACTTGCATGTTGCCCCAAATAGAATGACAGCCCATGAGGTCAGCAAACTAATTTCCAACGCTTGGCTCAAGGGTGCTCACACTGTGGATGCACAGTATTTCATGAATGAATAGTGCCTTTGATAAGTTATGGTTATTTTCTTTTGTTAAAAAGTGAACTGAGGGACAATAAAAGCTTAAAGAGTTTATCTGAACAAAGAGTAATTCAGTTGCTGTGGGCTTTAGACTGGTGGAGCCGGGGCCCCTTTTGCTTTAGATGAGGCACTCAGAAGGAATAGCTGGTGCTAAAGTTTGCTTATGTTTGCGAAGCAAACAAAGTCAAGGTCACACGAGGCTCCGCTGGCGTGTCTGCTCAGCAACTCTCGGGGCCGGGTGTCCATTTCAACTATTCTGGTCTTGTGTTGCTACTGCCATTGTTTCTACGTAAAACTGCATACTCCGTGAAAGCAAGGTCCCGGGCTCTTGTTCAGGAACTGAATACAGTGCTTAGTGCTTAGTAGGGGCTGAATGATTGTTTGCAGAGCATTTGAATGAATACAGGTGTCTTCAGTTCTCCAGGAAGTGAAGTTTCTTTGTTCTTGGCCTCACATTCCATTTAGAACACACTGGCTTGGATGGAATTCCTCATTAAGAACGCTGTTACCCAGTGCTTTCCAGATGTTGCGGCTCCTGTGAAGAGCTGGGTGCCCAATGGGAATGGAAACAGGGATCTGTGAATTAGCAGTCTCTGACAAAGCCTGCAGATGATTAATTTTAGATTCCAAGCATCTGGGTCAGAGCTGAGTTTCACGGCAGGTGTGGAAAGGATCTCTCTGGTGTCATTAATGATTTTCCTACGGCCTAGGAACACTTGAGATACTCCTTCATATGAGATTTGAGCCCCAACTGGATGGCTAGTTAATAACAACTTACATACACTGTATTCACCAAGTGAGTTTCCTTTTTTTAAAAATGACAAATGTATCTTTTAACATTTAAAATGATAACTGTATCTTTTGGGTGAGGTGCACACTTATGTGGTGTATGTAAAAGCCTGAGGTTAACACAAAGTGTCATGTCTCAATCATTGTTTGCCGGTATTCATTAATTTAATTTATTTTGAGACAGGAGTTAGTAGTCTGTCAGTCTAGTAAGCTCCTGTCTCTAAATAGATAGATAGATACACAGCTAGATAGAGATAGATAGGTAGGTAGGTAGATAGATAGATAGATAGATAGGTAGGTAGGTAGAGATAGAGATAGATAGATAGATAGATAAATATAGATAGATAGAGATAGCTAGAGATAGATGATAGATAGATAGATAGATAGATAGATAGATAGATAGATAGATAGATATAGATAGATGATTGATAGATAGATAGGTAGATAGGTATAGATAGATGGATAAAATAGTCCTGTCTCCACTTACCCCCATGTTAGGGATATACATGCTTATCATCACACCTGACTTTACATGGTTGCTGGGAATTGAACTCAGGTCCTTCTCACACAGCAAACACTTTCCTCACTAAGCTATCTCCCCAACATTGGATGATTCATGCGCCTTAAGCACCCAATGACACCCTTTCAGCCAAAAATCACGTGTACTATTCTTTTTTAAAAAAAGATAAACAAATGTTCTGGGAAGATGAAAATTTAAAAATTCTTAAATTCAATGAAAATTTAAAAAGTCGAAAGTTGACTCTTCTGCTGTAACTAGCTTAAGGTCTTGGAAGAATTTTCCAGTCCATCATCCTCTCAAGATCACCAGCTGTAAGGCTTCATCTTCAGTGTGGGTCTACAGCCTCAAATTGTAAGAAGATGGTCTTGATGGTCACGTCGCTAAAATTCTAGTTCCTCGGGCAGGGTGGCTTAGCTAATTGTGACTGCAGAGAAAGAGGCCAACACTTCCTCACTCCCCACTTCCTAACCTTAAAGGTCAGCACTCAAGGGGAGGATCTGTCCGCAGAGTATCGGTGCTGTTCTTGGCCATGACAGGGCTGAGGAAGGGTGGTGCGGACTGCGCTGTAATCTCTGAGCCGGAAGAAACCGAATCAAACCAGGTGGAAGGAATATGCTACTTAGCATTAGTAGGGTCAGCTCACGGGAAAACTGTGAACGGGTGAAGCTCGTTGCTGGTGTAGCCCCTGCCGAGCAGGCCCGGGCTCCACAGCTCCAGGGTTGTGCCCCCTGGCACGGTGTGGAGTTGGCATTGTCTGTTTCTTGGGGATTTGTTCCAGCTGGCACAGGCAGGTTCCACGTTCCAGGGTCTCTGCAGTGAAGGGAGGGGTACAGGGCTGTCTCCCACTCTAAAATGGAAGTTTGCGCATTGAAGGGTCACACTGTCCTTATTTGCTAACAGAAAAATGCCCAGGGAACTTTTAAAGTCCTCCCAAATTCAGAGTTTAACAGGGATTAAAAAATAATAACAACAAGACACTTACAGCACCTATGACACAAAGGACAGGGCTCACGTGGGGCCGTTTTGGTGCAGACTGTACCGAAGAACGGCAGAGCCTAGCCTTGAATTGAAGGGGCGGGGCTCTTTAACAAGAGTTGACATGGGCAAAGAATCGTCTGCTTTTTCTTTTGCCCAGGCAGGGAACTAAAGAAAAAAAAGCAAAGTCATCTAAAGATAATGGCTCTATGAAATAAAAGAGAATATGGTAGTTGAGAAAACAACCTTAGACTTAAAAAAAAAATAACTTCTGAATTGAATTTAACTCCATAGGCAAAAATACAAGTCAAGGTTTTTGTTTTAGAATCGACTGGTGAAGAAACTTCGTCGAACACCAGCCTCAGTCTGTACCGAGTTTGGAGAACTGTAGAGACACCCAGCAGTTCAAAAATCCACTCACCGCTCCCCACCCCAGTGTGTGTCTGTGTGCAGTACTGGGAATCGAACCTAGGGCACCATGTGTGCTGTGCAATCAACCTAACACGGAGCCACAAAGCCAGCCCAACCCATGCATTTTAATAGCTTTGCAGAGACACTTGAGACACGGCTCCATGTGTCCTGCCTGTTGGGACAGCTGTAACTGCTGAACGTGATCCACGGATGTCTGGGGACATCAAACCCAGAGTCCCACTGTGCAGAGCCCTGGTGCTGCTGGCATTTACCATAAGCTACGGGGAAACTGAGAAACAGCTACCCGGAAAGGTGATTTGAATATTATCATAACAGTAATAAGTGTAAGATTTCAGGATATATTTCTATATGTACTTCTGTATCCAATAGCTGCCGAACACTGGGATAGGAGAATGAGATCTCTACCTCGTGGCTTTACCTCCTAGTGGAGAAAAACAGACAAACAGAAAACACCACTTCAGGATAATTTCTGAGGGGGCTTTGTGGGCGGGGCTGTGATATTTCAGTTAATGCCAGACTAAAAAGAAGAACCACTAACCTCCAAGCCCACCCCCAGTGACACACTTCCTCCAACAAGGCCACACCTCCTCACAGTGCCACTCCCTGATGACTAAACATTCACACCACCACAATGGTAAGAGCAGAATCAAGCTGGGCTTAAGATCCTTAATTCATCAACTGAATGAATGACACCATCTGTTGAGAACGAGAATACTGGGAACAGAAGTAAGAATGGGGCTGAGGACGCAGCTCAGTGGTAGAGTGTTTGCCTAGCATGGGTGAGGTCCTAAGTTCAATCCCCACTCAGATACCTATGTAGAGACTCAGTAAGCAATGGACGCCAGAGTTAAGGAAGAAATCAGGGCTGAGATAGGATGTAAGAAGGGCTCACCAATATTTCTAGGCACTGTATCAGATGAGGTCATATCAGGAGTCAAGATTTCTGGCAGATGGGCCAGCAAGTTCAGGGCCTTACAGGTGAATACTCATTCGATAGGTCATGATGGATATGAGGGGATGCAAGGATGGAGGACGGAGAGACTCCCCATCTGGAGGAGTGGCCAGTGAGGCAGGGAAAACCTAGCTCAGGGAAAACAAGCAAGGGGCTCACCAATGCAATGCTAACATCATCTTCCATGTGTAAGGGCAGCTCACAAGTCCGTCTGTCTTGGCAATTGTGAGGACGGAAGGCATGGAACACAGTGCTAGACCCACAGTGTCCGGCCGTGGCCATCTCGTGGATGAACGAGGCAGACTGCTGGGAGAACACATCCTTGGTCCCGGCCTGTCAGCACTCCAAGGTCTAACATTATCTCACGGACTGCTGAGTGTAGCCAGGCCACTGGTTCTTTAAGGCACCTGCATCACCACGCAGCTGCAACACCTGCGTGGCAGCTGCCGTCTGCAGAGAGACTGTGTTCTGCAGCCAACGTCTGCATTTCCCATCAACTGCAGTCTCTGGAGCACTGAGAGCAGGGGCACTTGTGTGTGTCACGTTTCTGGTTTCTTTTCAGTTTGCCCATCCGGCTAATGACTGAGAATGAGTGAATGAATGAATGAACCCTCCCTCTGTGTGCATGGGGAGTGGATTTCAGTGCCGCCATTGGATATTAAATCCTAGCTTCCCCAGCCCTCATGTGAAATGGTGCAGTAGTTGTACCTCAAGCACCCACGTCATTTTTTAATACTGATCTTCTCTACTTATCATTTATACTCATCCCTGCTTATTCAAAATACCTCACAGAATCCAAATGTTAGGCACACACTTGCAACGTTGTGTTGATCAGGGAATGACAGATAAAAAGGTCTGCATAGGTTCAGTTCAGAAGTATTTTCTTTTTTAAAATTTCAACCCATGGTTACTTGAATGCCCCTGTGGCTAAGACAGGCTGTGGTAATCAGACCTGAATTAGATTACAGTGTTTGTTTGTTTCTGAGACAAATTATGTACCACAGGCTAGCTTTGAACTCATCATGCATCCCAGGCTGGCTTTAACTTTGCAATAATCTTCCTGCCTGGGGCTCCCAAGTGCTGGGAGACCAGGGATTACAGGTACCACCACACCATGCCTAGCCAGGCTTTCTGTAGTGTTTTCAGTTAAAGTATGCTTTCCCAAAATACACATTAAAATCCTCACCCCCAGACCCACAGAATGTGACATTATTTGGAAAGTGTAATTTCTGATTTAATTCATTCCAGCCATACTGGAAGAAATAGAGTTTGTAGTCTGATATAACTGGTATCATATTATGGAGGAGAAATTTCAGTACAGACTCAAACAGGATGAATAGAGACAAAGGGAGACACCACCAGGAGAAGGGGAGAAAGGAGTCACACAGGAAGACACCACCAGGAGGAGGAGAGGAAGGAGTCACACAGGAAGACACTGCCAGGAGAAGGAGAGGAAGGAGTCACACAGGAAGACACCACCAGGAGAAGGAGAGGAAGGAGTCACACAGGAAGACACTGCCAGGAGAAGGAGAGGAAGGAGTCACACAGGAAGACACCACCAGGAGAAGGAGAGGAAGGAGTCACACAGGAAGACACTGCCAGGAGAAGGAGAGGAAGGAGTCACACAGGAAGACACTGCCAGGAGAAGGAGAGGAAGGAGTCACACAGGAAGACACCGCCAGGAGAAGGGGAGGAAGGAGTCACACAGGAAGACACCACCAGGAGAAGGGGAGGAAGGAGTCACACAGGAAGACACCACCAGGAGAAGGGGAGGAAGTCACACAGGAAGACACCACCAGGAGGAGAGGAAGGAGTCACACAGGAAGACACCACCAGGAGGAGAGGAAGGAGTCACACAGGAAGACACCACCAGGAGAAGGAGAGGAAGGAGTCACACAGGAAGACACCACCAGGAGAAGGGGAGGAAGTCACACAGGAAGACACCACCAGGAGGAGAGGAAGGAGTCACACAGGAAGACACCACCAGGAGGAGAGGAAGGAGTCACACAGGAAGACACCACCAGGAGAAGGAGAGGAAGGGAGCCCACCACACGCCTGGCAGGAGTCTGGACGCACATCTGCTGAACAGGAGGTGACAGTGGGACACTCCTGTGGAGATGACAGAGCCACATGAAGTCACAAGGAGCACAGAAAGGCACACGTCCATTTTCGGGATTCATTGGCAGAGAAGAGAATTGAACCCCCAAGTGTGGACAAGCTCTGAGAGGCAAAGCCCGAGTTGGAATGGGCAGCCGCAAGCCTGAATCTTGGCATGTACCCACTGTTAGGGAGCAAAGGACAGACAAGGTGGCACCAGAGAAAAACAAAAAACAGGGGACGGAGGGCAGAGGGCCAGGAGAAGAGTGTGGCAGCAGAAAATTCTAGCATGACCAAGGCTGCACCATGAAACTGACCCATTAAAGAAAATGGTAAAGTGGCGAATGTCAACAACACCCTGGGGTCTGGAGCTCACTGGTGGACATCAGTGGGTCCACCTGCAGTTGGAGAGCTCCCTTCGTTAGTGCGTGTGTTCTCTCCCTGGCTACTCTTGCATTTCTGCTACGGACCAGACGGAAGCCGCATTAGGAGCTGGGCACCGACGGGAACAAGGTGCGCTCCCGTGGTTTGGGAGCCACGGGCTCGAGCTGAAGCACCGTCTCCCAGGGTCAGGTGATATACAAAGGGCAGAAAGGCATGGAGGGAGTATGCACAGGGTGGGTCCCTGGCCCATCCAGCAACGCAGACGCCAGGGATAGAAAAGTGGATGTACTAGATAGGACCCCTAAAGCCTGGACTTGTACTGAACCCCACAACGCTAATAGCGGACTTTATTTCTTCTGGACTCACATAAGTTACAGATACAGTGCCACCCTGAGCCAAAATCATTTTTGTGACATCAATCTAGTGAGTGATAATATAATATTGGCATCACACAAAGAAAAACCACAACACCAGGCATGGTGGTACGACTCTAATTCCAGCATCCAGGAGGCAGAGGCAGGCAGATCTTTGTGAGTTCTAGGCCAGCCTGGGTAGGACAGAGAGAGTCCCAGGCCAGTCAGGGTTGTACTGACTGACCCTATCTTTAAAAAAAAAAAAAAAAAAAAAAAAAAGAAAAGAAAAAAGAAAAGAAAAGAAAATATTGTGTGTAGCTTGCTTTTTCCTTATAATTTCTCTCTTGTTTAATTTTAAAATTTCTAGTATATAAACATGTTTATTCCTGGGGCCTTCCATGCTAAAAATTTTCCACTTCAATGTACTAAACTTACTAAATATGAACACGTTAAGACAGGAGGAATTCTAAAATCGATCCCACAAGTGGAGCTGAGAGGGAGGAGCGGATGTAGGTCCGACTTGCCTGAGGTCAGGTCCTTTCTCCGCCATTTACAAGTCTGGTGGTCACAAGTGACTATTTAAACTTTTGAATCTACACCCACATTTATTATACTGATTTAACATATTTGTCTAGCAGGATTATGAGACAGTACAAAGGTGACTGGCCTATAGCCGATGCCATATGACTACAATGATTACTACTGAAAATTTAAAAATGTCTGAGACTGTACTTGAATTCAGGTCAAAAGCAGGCACACAGTTTACAAAATGCCCGCTAACTGCTGCATATAATCAGCCTCGCTTTGCAGGCCAGCAGTAATTCAAGCACTTCGGCTTCAGGTCAGCCAATTACACATTTTGACATGGTTTTAAGAAATTTCTCATTGTTTTCTTTCTGAAATTCTTACCCATAAATTGTAAGCCTAAATTGTAGCTTACTGCACCATCAGGCAGCTTATTGCTGGGACCCCATTAAACAATGAGATTTTTTTTCCTTCATCTTAGCATTTAGAAAGAATCGGAAAGAGGAAAAGGCAGGTGTGACAACACACGCAGCGTGGAGGAGGAAATGCGTTGTCCGTTTTTCAGTGAGGCCTTGCACTTCCATAGCCACACCTGTCTTGAAACTCCTGCAGAGAACTTCCTGCTTTTAAACTCTGCTGTGATACTTGTATCAGGGCCATAGTCCACGGTGCACCAGCTAAGTACTGTATAGCTTTCAGGGGCCAAATAACATGGTACACACCCAAAATGCAGCACACCCCATATAATCATACACTGCAACCTGTCCAAGAAACTGGCATGCTTTTGTGACGAACACTTGCTGCCACTGAACAGGTTTTTATCGGTCATTTATTATTCATCAGACACCATTCTGTGCTCTGGGGCACCACAGTGATCTTAGGAGACCCAATCTTCATCCTAAGCAGCTTTGGTTCTCACAGAATAGAGGAAGTAGAATAAACAAGAAGGTATGTAGCCACTCTGCTGCTGGCCTTAGGGAGCACAGAGAGCCTAGGGAGGGGGTAGTAGGGTCCCAGATATGGTGGAATTGGCAGAGAGCTTCACATGCTTTAGAGAAGCCACTGGAGGACGTGGGAGGACAATCTGTCCACAGAATTGAGGCAAGAGAGCTCTAAGCAGAGCAAAGGGTGCAAACAACAGCCCAGAAGCAAAGCCTGCTGGGTATACTGAGAGGAGACTGAAGACCTAGATGGCCGGAGTAGCAGATAGCATTCAGAGGAGGCCAGGTGGCCGGCACAGGATGCAGACACATCTCCCTGGACCAGCGGGTTATCTTCCATGAGGTGAAAAGCCACTCAGAGGCCCTGAACGGTGAGAAGTGACATCCAACCGGGGTGGCGGAAGACTCACACTGTCTCCCTCAGAAGTAGCACTTCTGTGGACGTGTTTTCGTGGTGTATGTGCATGTGTGTGGGTGTGCTGAAGGGATGCAAGTATGCGAGTGTGTAGCTCACCATTTCAGTGAGGCTGCTTGGTGAGTGAGTCCCAGGGACCCACCTGCCTCTGTCTCTCAAATGCTGGGGTTCCAGGACCACATGGCCACCCACGGGCTTAGCTTTCACATGGGTGCTGGAGATCTGAACTTACCACTGCACGGACAGTCATCTCCACAGCCCACCAACTAATTTTTATTTAGAAAGGTAATAGCTAAGTTTCTAAAAATTATCTAAACAATTTCCCCAAGTACTCTGAGAATACTTTCAGCCAAAGTTAGCAAGACGATTTTAAAAGTAGGTTTCCCATTTAAAAGCTGAATTCAACTGTTTAAGAAAACTGAAACCCCTAGTCTCAATAAACAAAGTTAATTCATGTATTTTTTTTTCAGATGTTCCCGTATGCAAAAGAGCCCAGATTAATTCCTGACAGTTACAAGAAAAAGGATCTGAACAGAAAATTCCCAAACGTGGCAACCATTGAGGAAAAGCATCTCATGGATAACAGAGAGGGGGTTAATTTGGTCAAGGTCAAAGTTCTGGCAGCAGATGAATTCTCTGCTTGTAAGGCAGTTTTGTCCAGCTTGGCTTCTGCGGAGTCACCCTAACTTGTGGAACAGTGTTCCAGAATGTGAGCTGTCCTTCTGGAGATCATTGCTGTGATGTCGGCTCACAAGTGAACTGGAACCCTCAGAATAAAATCACAGCTGCCAACGTTCTCTTCCACCAGCTGCAGCCAGGGAACAGCGGCACAAAGCACAAACGCCGCTGTCGGCACCATGATGTGTTTCCCCAACACAGCCCTTCTTAGAGCATTTTTACATGCGCTGCTTTCCTTTCAAACACCTCAGCAAACCAGTTTTCAACACCTACAAATTTGTTTTAGCATATACTTACAGGAAAGTTTAACCACATGTACAAACATAACAACAAGGAAAAAAAAAGTGTGGGGTCCCATTATTGACACACCAGCAGAGATTCTTCTCACAGCACTCCCATAGTGCTTACAAAACATCTTTTAGCAAACGACATCAAAATCTCAAATCTTATTATTACTATTTTTAATGTCGTGACTAATTTGTAGGACTGAGGAGCTGCGGCCTCCCCTCAAGGCCATCATCAAAATCAGTGGCAGTTCCGGGACACTTGTGGAAGGAAGGAAACAACATTGCCACTTCCCGACGTATTCAGCCCTGGGTATTCAGATATGGGGAGTCGGGCAGAACTCACAGCAACCTTGTGGAGTAAGAGCAGACTCAACTCTAAGAAGAGGAAGCTGGAGACAAGGGGATAAAATAACTTTTCTGTAAAGAAGTGGGGAGCAGAGTCCAGGGACAGTCGCTGAAAGATTTGTTCATGGTCTCTGTTACAGGCGGCTTCACCAACAGTGCCGTCCTGTTTAATACACAGCTTGGATTCTTCACCCAGATTTTAAACCATTTTTTTTCTTCTAATTTTGACTGTAACTCATCCCATGAAGTTAGATGTAGAATCTTCCACCGGTAGAATTATGCCAGTGATTTTAAAAATTTCAGACTTTGGAGGTCTGTGGTGATATTTTGTTTGTGCTCTGACAAATGAAGCTTGCCTGGAGATCAGAGGGTAGAGCTAGCCACTAGTTGATCATAGAGGCCAGGCAGTGGTGGCTCGCACCTTTAATCCCAGCACTTGGGATCTCATGCCTTTGATCCCAGTACTTGGGAGGTGCACACCTTTAATCCCAGCACCAGGGAGGAGGAAACAGGAAGTGATATGGCTGGGCAGAGAGAGGAATATAAGGTGGGCAGAGACAGGAGCTTGGCCCCCTTTTCAGTCTGAGGATTCGGCAGAGGTAAGAAGTCTCTCTGGTGGCAGGCTCCTTTACTTCCCTTATCTTTCAGGGTTGACCTCAATGTCTGACTCTGGGTTTTCATTAAGACCAATCAGAATTCACACTACAGAGGTCTGAATAACAGACGATCAACCTGTGTTAAATAAGAAAGATAAGCAGCTTCGGGGGACTAGCTTCGTCATTTTTTGAGCTGCTCTTTTCTGCACGTGTAAGCCGTGTGTCCTGTTGTAGGAACTTCTAATCTTAAAAACAACGCTGCAAAATGGACATGCCAGTGTGCGAGCAGTTGTGCACACCTTAGCCATTTTCACCAGCATATATTCTCACTACTGCTTCTCACTACTGCTGAGGGCCTGGAGTCAGTAAAGCATAAATAACCCGGGGAGGGCAGGGTGGAGGGTGAGCAGGTGTTCAGACTGAGGCCCAACTTATCTCTGGTCCTGTAGGCAACTTTCACATTCTTTACAGTTTGCTAGCTCAACACATATAACATCACATGCAAATTAAGTCACCTGCAAGTCCACAGCTCTCACGGGGGACTGACGGCCTGGGGCAGTTTACCGGGATGCTCCCACACTGGACAGAGAGTGAACCGGACACTTCTGGAAACGAATCTGAATTCTCTTTTCTCTTGGATAATGCCCAACAGGCTCGTGGTTTGTTCCGTGAATTTTGTGTTAAATGTAATGTCATTCGTGTCCTGGAACTGAGTGTGGTCCTGGTGAGCCCATGGTGATGTGATGAGTTGTAAGGATCAGGGCTATAGCTGCAAGTTTAGCCAGAGGTATTTAAAGGGCACTGAGCCTGGGTAGGTTGACAGCATTTCCCCTATATTTCTCTAACTTTAAGAAACTTAGAAAAATGGTAATATTTAATATTATCTGTTCAACTAGAGAAGGCTGGATTAACACAAGTAATTACAGATGACTTGAGAAGTTAGGGCCTCATCTCCGATGTGTTTCTAGATCCTTTTCCCTCTTCCACTGGGTAATTTTAGTAGTAACATTAGACAAACTAATACATATGTTGACAACAGGGAAGTGAAAATTCACAAAAAACAGCAAAAAAAAAAAGGTGTCACGAGGGCAAAAATATTAAGCCATCTAAGTCAAAAATATCAGTAAACTTTTCTAAACGACAAAGCCTGAGATGCACTCTTCATCTTCGGATAGCAAGTCGGGTGACCTTGAGTGAGCTGCTAGTTATGGGTTCCCTGGTGATACTGTTAGAGTGACAAGTATCTTATGCATACGGGATGTCTGGGAGGTGCCATCTCTCCTGGATGACTGAGACTGGACTAAAGCTTTAAAACCCCACTGCTTTTTATAGGGAACACTGCCATTGTGAAGACTGAAGAGGTAAATTCAGACTGCCTTTCCTTTTTTGATGAAAGGAAAAAATAATAGCAATACACAAATGGACTCAAACTATTAGAGTCCAAATCAATTACAATTGATCTGTCCAGCTTTCATTTTAGTCTAGTCTGATGAACCTTTCTGACAAAGGCCTAAGGTACTGGTAACTTAACAGAGTACACATCCCACTTCTCAAATTTTACTTCTGCTGAGCTAAAAATAGAATCTTCTGCTTTTAGTGTAGACAGGGCTTTCTTTTTAAAGATACATAAATATTAACATTGGTTTGAAGACTTAGTTACAGAGTGACAAGTTGGAATTATGTCTCTTAAGACATGATTTTTGTATATATATTTCTATACATGTGTATACGTGTATGTGTGTGCGCGCATGTGGAGTTGAGGACAGCCTGGATGTTGTTCCTCAGATGCAATCTGCTCTCGGTTGAAGCAGCGAAGCAGAGGCTATCCCTGGAACCTGCTAACTAGACTGGGCTGGCCACAGACATCCTCCTGTCTCCACATCCCAAGCACTGACTAGGATTACAAGTGCCTCCACCATGACTGGTTTTTTATTTTGTTTTATTTTATTTTATTTTTTCACATGAATTCTAGGTATAAACTCAGGTCTTCACAAAGAATTTACAAACTGGGCTATTTCCCTGCTTTGAGATGTAATTTTTGACATATGATTTAATCACCTCAAACACCTGAGAATGGGGTCAGGTCACTTCCATAAACTAGCACCGTGGTTTCTCAGGTACGACGTCAGAGCAATATTTTTAAGATTGGTGAGCATACTGGAGTTTTTCATAGGCAGAAACATTAAGCTGTATGTCTTAACCGTCTCTAGTATCACAATGTCACTGTGCCCTTAAGAATACCTCAGCCTATCTGGAATTCAGAGCAGCGTAATGTCAGGGTTGCAGTAAACCACAGAGAGATAAACTATCCCACATCTTCCAAGTTTTTCATTGAATTTTTCCATTTCTCCAAACCCAAATCCTACCAAACCCAACACAACTGGGGCAGGCCAGCCTCCTCAAACATTCCTTGTCCGCCAGAAGCCAGTTCTCTCCTAAGGCCTCCTGGAGAAGTGTTCTGTCTTTTCCTGTGTGGCACACGGCTTTCTTCCCGAACCACAATATTTGCCGCTGTGCCCTATTTCCCCACCAGACATGAGCTCATCAAGAGGACATCTGAATCACACTGAGATCTTTGATGATGTTCCTTACAGACAGTAGGTCCTCAGAGAACCCAATATTGAGTGTGCACTCAGTAATTTCTGCTAGCCGTAAAACATTTTAAGACAGAATGAAAATGCTCTCAAGAAGCATTTTAGGAAGGCTCTGGTTGATAAGGAAAGCCACAAGAAGAGACATTGAGATGTGAGTCAGAGTGACTGGCACACGAAAGTGACAGGTGTGGCTTCTTCACCTTTATGGAACCCAGAGGAGATCAAACGTTGATAAAACATTTATTCAACTGTCAATAGCCTGACTTTTATTTGAGATCCTTGGGTATGTGAATGCCATGCTAGACCAGAAATACACAACCATGTACTTTTAATGTAAACACAGATATGTAAAAGATTCATGTATGCCTGGCAGGAATAAATTTGAGTGAAAACAAAAAACAAACAAAACCAAAACACAAATCTCCCACTGGCCATCACAAAGAAGACAGAATCAGAGTGAATGGTAAATTCTGCAGAGCTCACCGCAAAGTGGCCCCTTTGCAAGCCCAACTCAGCCCAGAGGTGGCAGGTAAAATGACGGTCTTACCTTGAGGGAATCAAAGCAGGCAATTACTCTTCCATTTTCAACCTGGCAACTTTTTGGGGGGTGAGCGAATTTGCATTCTTCGTCAGAGCGAGAGCACGTTCCTCTCTGATACTGTCTGCAGACTTCCAGCGTCAGCCACTTTGTGTCTCTCACTGGGGCAACGTTCAAGGCCATGATGAGAACTACTTTGGATTCTGTCCCTTTCTGTTAAATGATGAAATGAATCCAAGTCTCAGTGATCCCAAAACTACTATTGTAAAAACTCCCACATGTAAATCTGAAGGTAAGTAATGAATTCCTTAATGAAGTCCAATCCAGGAAACAGGCAACTGATCAGCAAGTGGTCGGTCATTCACCGATCACCAGGCCCCACTGGGAAACTGAGAGCCACAGGCGAAGTGCGTTCACTGTCATCTCTGGCTCCCAGGGTCCTAGTCTCTTGACGTTTTGCAGACAGACCTCTCCGTAATAAAGTGACTTCAGTATGATGGCACTCTTTGGGAAAATATTAGTTCTGATGCTCCCAGCTCCGGAGGATGTTGGAAAACACGCCTCTCAGATCTTTGTATTGGAACAGAACGGCGTTTTCCTTTCCTTCTTGTCCTTTTTAAATTCTGAAATGAAAAGATTAGCAAAGTCAGATCACTTCATCCACTCATAGGGTCAGGGTAAAGTATGTTTGACAAAACCCAACCAAACAATTAAACAAACAAACAAACAAAAACCCACAAAAGGTGAACACAAAAAGAGCTCCCTGAGGGCTGTTGCCAGCAAAAGTGATGTCACCAGGCACTTTAAATCACGAACCTGCAAAATATCAGACATCAACTTGCACCCAAGCTCAGAAGAATCAAACACCTGAACTATCTACTAAGCTCGGATCTAGAATTTGTGAAAGTATAGATTAGACCTCTGAGCTTTCGTGAGTATCATGAGGAAAGTGACATAAAGAAGAAGAGAAGGAGAGAGAGGAGGGGGAGGGGAGGGGGAGGGGGAGGGGAGAGGAGGGAGAGGAGGGAGAGGAAGGAGCAACTGGAACAACTAACTGTACAGCAGAATGATCTAGGCAACAGTCCAAGAGTTAGGAGTGACTCAAACAGACGAGTGTGGCGGACACAATAATTAGGCCCTTTGAAACAATTCCATCTAATGTGCTTAATCACCAAACAGTGTATTAGAATTGTGGTTCCCAATTAATTTCACATTTAGGTCATTGATTTTATTGTTGGGAATGCTATAAACAACTGTAGGGATGTGTCTCTCTCCTATGAAACGGAGATAATATTATTTTGGATAGAGCATGGGTTCCCTGTTCCATGAGTTCTTTTGAGTTTACTGTGATTTGATGCTGGCGTAGGTGAACGGAGCCTCATGATATTTGCTCTCTGAATCCTTTCTTGCTTCTGCTACTTGCTTGGTGCCTGTCTTGCCTGCAACCTGTTGTTAGGTAAGGACAATGCTTTGTAGTTATCTGATTCCCAGGTGCTTCAGTTCATGCTATCTATTGGGATCTCAAGAAGTGCTTGCTGACCAATTGAACTTAGAACAGGATGAATGCAAGTTAACTTGAATCAAGTTCCGCTTCGTTTTAATTGAGACACAACCTAATAGTGTCCTCTCCAGGCTGATGGGATGGTTCAGCAGGTAAAAGCATTTGCTGCCAAGCATGGTCTCTGGGACCCACATTGTGCAAGGAGCGAACTGACTTCTAAGGGTTGCTCCCATACAGCATTCACACACACACAGTTTAAAAATGTAGTAAAGTTTTTAAAAAAGGTTCTCTTGTATTGAGGATGTGAAGATTAAAAAGCATGCTTACAACAACACTGTAAGTTAAAGTGCAGATGTCAGAGGACAGCAGATTTCATTTGCTTTAATTTTTCAAGGATTATGAAATTAATAACATTAAAATTGAACATTAACAAGATAAACATGAATAAAAGACTATAGTCTGTAAATTGACCATTTGCAGAAATTGTATGTAACGTAAGCCACTGTATACATCAGCTCAGTCTTAACGTCCTTTTAAAAAGTTACTGCTAAGGGCACATCGTGAAGATTAGAAATAGATTAGTCATGCTAAACCCTTATGGAGGTGTCAATGGCAGGCCACTCATAAGACACTGTCATAAAATTAGAATGGGACTTAAAAGTTCCCATGGCCAAACGAGGTCTTGGTCACTCTTAACCTCCCAGCACAACTTTATAGTGTGATGCGTTTCTCATGTGTTTACATGACACTGGTGTGAACACACCCACTTCACTGCTCGCCATGTAGAACTTCGACAGCAAGGAGTGAGCCCACGACCGTTTCATCTTACTGCACGTCCTGGCACTTCGGAATACACTCTTTGTCCTAACTAAAAAGAGCTCACTGGACACAGTGTGCCATGCTTCATCTGTGTTTAACACAAGTCTTGATTGCATCAAAAGGTCACATCAAGTGACTGACCTACATCATCTGGGCCTGCAAGAGTACCTTTGATGATGCTTGTACAATGACATCACCCAATGATGCACATATCGGAATGCATCCCATCACTTAGGGATACTGACAGGATTTCAATATAGCATGTACTAAATAAGTTCAGAGGGCGGTGATTGAGTGGTTCACAAATGTTCCCCCCCAAAAAAATGAGTCCCCTAATTGATAAAAAATAGTTAACTTTGGGCAAACCAAGTCAAAGAGACTTTCTTGCACTTGAACTTTTCCATCTTGGAGAGAACTGATGTCTCTTTTGGCAGTGACCACGATGGTGTCCTGTACGTTTATCTGATCATTTAACCTTGATTTAGCAAGACTTCTCCTGGGAGGGTGGGAACTGCTCTTTCAACCCCATAATTCTCTCATTTGTCTGAGAAAGCACTTGCATGAGTTACAAACCCATGTGCATTTAAGGAAACGGGCAACACTGAAAGCTGTGACACACAGCTAACTTCAATTATAAAATATTTGAGGGGGCCAAGCAGGTTCCCACTTGTCTGTTTGGCAGTGTGTGTTTGCAGCAGCAACATCAAGTAGCTTAGGCGAGGGAGCTTAAGAAGATGAGTTTAATAACCAAATTTACTCGGTATCAGGTTTCACCAACTGGCCTGGACCTGCAGCTTCATTACCTCTGTTCCACCTCCAAACCGGTGGAGAACAAAGGGTGGGAGAGTGGCTAAGAAACGTTTCTGCCCATCAGCAGAGACGGGCATCGGCAATAAAGGGACCTCAGATGGTATTCTAGACACATTTAGATCACACTCAGAAAATGTTATGTAAAGTCCTGGGCAGGTTACAAGGCAACAAAGATGAGGTCCATGCTGTCCTCGGAGGCAGTAGAGTTCCCACAGGCTTCACAGGTAGGACAGAAATAGGCAAGCCTAGGCATTTCTTCATAGATGGCGAGAATGAGACTCAATGGTCTTTATTCACAAAAGTCACACACAGCGATTATTTTGGTCCAGAGAAAGGATTCCCACGTAAGAGTTATGACAAAGCACCCAGGATTTGGGTTTACAAACTGTCGTGACAAACTGGCCTCTGGTAATATTTATTTTCATTGGCCAATGAAACAGAACTTATTTATGGAGTAGAGCCAATGTTTTAAAACAAGTACAAATTATTAAACAAGATTATCTACCATATGTGTAACTTCAAATACTTTCCTGTTCTTCTGGTGAGAGCACTTAACATCTACTGTCAGCTCAGTACTCAGTACCTTGTTTTTAACGATGACCACTGCGTTATTGAACTGACCACCCCTACCAAACTGAATTTTTAAATCTTTTGATTAACTTTTCCCAACAACCCATGCTATAGTCCCTGGTTAATACAATTCTTCTTTCAGCTTATAGGGGTTCTTTTTGCAGAGGAGGGGCTAAGATTTTACATATAAATTCTTTTAAGATTCTGTATGTAAATATTTAACATAAACTTGCTTTTAAGAACAGAGTTGGCAAGCTTTCGATGACAGTTACTTTATGTTAAAGAAAGGGGTGTGCACCCAACAGGAACACACTGCCGTTGTAAGTCTGTTAATAAGTCTTTGGCATGCATCCATCTACCCAGCGTGCTCTCTGTCCTTAGTCTAGAGATTATGCAGCTAGTCATCAAAGGCACCACTTTCTTGCACTGTCACACATGGATACAAGCAGGTAACTGTAGGACCCTGAAAGACGAAATAGACTGAATTAGGTTTGGGATAGGCCATCGTCGCTGACGAATGAGCAATGATGACAGAAGAGGATGGAGGAGACCAAGTTTTAACTTGTTACCAAGGCACCAGGCTGGCATAAGCCCACACGCAGACCTAAGTCAGTACTGGATCTGCTAGGCTGCATGCTGCTGGAGGAACAGACATGCACTGGGCTGTGCCTTCCAACATGGGAGCCACCTCCCTGTGGCCACACAACCAGTATGGCTAAGTGACTGCCTTTTAAATCTTTATCCTTCCATTTAAGTTCAATTCAAACTCATCCTCCATTCAGCTATTGGACAACGTTCAAGTACGATTGGGCCAAGGTGAGCATATGAGCCCCCTTTCTCAATCTGAAACTTTATGAAATCTAAATACACATTGCACACGTCCAGCAGAAGCTCAGCGTGCAAGCCAAGGTGTACTTTGTTGTAATACACACTGAGGTCAAAGACGGCGTGAGAAGGAGGATGTGATGACGTTGTTATGCTGCCTCGGACTCACTACACGGCAAGCTGGTGCCTTTACTCCACATGTCACCAGTGTCCCCGATTGCCTATTCCCAGGAAGTCAACTTCTCTACTTCCTTCCGTCTCTCCTACATTTCCACAGTGGCTGCCACAGGACTGGTTACAGGGGAAATACAACCGCACACTGTAAACAGTAAGGCATCCCAACGCAAGGTGATAAAACAGAGTCCTTCCATAAATAGTCACTGAAGAAGTCGGCTTTCAAGCCTCTTCCTCCTCCACAGAAGCTCTGTCAGGAAGCCATGACTGCATCTGGGTGGGACATCTTCTCCAGCAGCGATTTTGGGGAGCAAGACACTATCCTGTGGATGATACACATTGCATAATATACCCATTACAGCCCGCAAGCCTCGCCATTGATTTTTAAGCAAATGTTGTTACTTCTTAACTTACAAGAACTGTAAATACTGATAATACTGTAGATACTAACTTATCCAACTGTCCCTCACCACAGTGAAAGCTCTTAGGGAATTTGCTTTGTATATATAATACGTTTTTGCTGTTATTTTTGAATCCTTTAAATCCTGCTCAGCACCTGGTCTGTAGAAAACACTCTATAAATGTTTGTTGAATGAATAACAATGAACATTTGCATTTTAATACAGACCAAGTTCAAGGGTACAGGAATAAGGTTCTGACAGGGTCGCTTGGCTATGACCTATAGACACATTCCAGCAGGCACCCTGATTGACTCTGCTGTTGTCAAGAAGATCGGGGTGGGTAGCTGCCCCAGTGATGAATAACTCCGTCTCAACACCTGCTATCCTGAGCCCGGTGACCTTCAAAGCGCAGGAAGGACCTGAACCAGGAGCACTGTAGCCCCTTGAAGCTTATGGAGAAATGCAGATTCCCGGGTCCTCCCAGAGAGCCTACACTGGAAGTTCAGGGCAGGCCAGCAATCTGTGTTTAATCAGCCTTCTGGAGTGACCAGTGTGCAAGCTTGAGAGCCAACTTAATGACACCCTTGCTGCCTTACTCTATGCTAGGTATCCAGATGGTGAAGGAATAAAGATGGCTGCTCCGGGTCACCAGCAGGATGTCTGTGTACCCACCAATTCCCCCAGAAGCAGCTATAGGGGGGCAGGAGGATCCCCTGGTGGCTACATGTCTGACCAGTCAAAGCAAAGCAAAAGTAGATGAGTAGAGACACCCAGGCGATCAGTTCCAGGTGAGTGTTCTGGGAGAATGAGGCTTCAGACCAGCATGCTCCCCTCAGCGTGTTTCAAAATACAGTCCTTTGAGGGAGGGTGGGCTTGCTCTGTAAAGGGCCTTCGTCTGGTGACTCTGGTGACACAGTTTTCAGAGAGAAAGGGATATTTTGTGAAACACACACACACACACACACACACACACACACACACACACACACATCCTTTCTAAGCCCAATACCCAGGCTCACTATCTTTAAAGGAAAGACGAGCTCAAAGTTAAAAATTAAATGGCTTTCTGTAGTATTTCTTGAAATTCGGAAGGCCTTTCCATTCAACTCCACACACCAATGTCAACTATTTTTAGGGCCCTTTCCTCACGTGGCATTTCCATTTTTCAAAATTTATTTAAAACTATTCTAGGCGTTAGCTTTTCAGAGAGCTGCGACTCTGGACTGCATAAAAGAATTTGCTGCTGAGCTTCTTGGACAATTGCTAAAGTATGCAGCCAGGAAGTTTGGAATGCCTGGCCCTTCCCTGTGGGAGAGGAGGAGGTGGCTTCCTCGGGTTCCACACCCTCAGACAAGCCCAGGCTGAGGACCCCCCAGGTGTCCCTGCAGAGGCATTACTTGGTGGATAATTTGCACATTTCTGAAGGGAAAAACATCAATCATGTCCAATCTTGAGCCTGAGATTGATCAAAATTTAAGACCGCCTTAAGGGAAACTGTTGTGCACCCCAGCACAGCCTTCCTGGCTCACTCCTGGTCACCTGGGCTGCTCTAGCTGTCTGCCAGACAAGGCCTCCTGCGGCCCTGATTAAAGGATCCTACAAAACAAACCGGTTTCTGAGTCAGACAGTCAAGGACTCATTAGCCACTGAGTAACTCATAGGATAGGACGCCTTTAATTTTATTTTGCATACATCTAATTACAGTGAAGAGCTCTTGTCTCTTTGACTTCCTATTTCTCATCTTTACAATCTTTGGGTTTCCCACTCTTAACATTTAAATTCTTAAATTATGTATTTTGTTTCTTGGTTTGAGGCTGGCTCTCTCTATTCACTGTGTGGTACTGGAGAGCCTAGGGCTCAAACTGACCTTCCTTCCTCAGCCTGCTCCTCCAGATAGCTGGGGGTTCCAGGCATGTGATATCATGCTGGGCTTTTTATGGGTGGTGGTGGAGCTGGCAAGTGGGTGTGGTCTTTAAGACAGGCTCTTACCCTTTAGCCCAGGCTAGTTGGGTATATACTATATAGCCCAAACTGGCCTTGAACTCTGGCAATTCCCCTGCCTCATCCACTAGGACTGGAATTATAGGCTATGCCACGGCACGAGCTTAAATACACTAAAATAAAATAATCTTTCTTTCCTGGGAGCAGCTTGATCTCTGAGTGTCCTCACCCCCACCGACTGGTTTAAAGCAGCTCAGGGTGAGCTCTCTCCACTGATCAACTAATCAGCCACATCTCTGGCTTATCCAGTGCAGACACAGTGGCAGGAGAAGAGTCTGGAGGGGCCACCAGCTGAAGCGCCAGGCTGAGAACCACTGCACTCTGAGGACTAGGGTGTCATACTGTCCAGCAATCACTGCCTTGGGGAAGAGATGTCAACCCTGGCTTCCCTCAGATGGCTCAGCAGACCAAGAGACAGACAGCAGTGACAGAGACAGTCCAAGGGGAGAAAGTAAGAACCCAACCATCTCTTCACAGAAATCAGAAGGGCAGCCATCATAGTTATCACCAAAAAGCTTTGTTCTCCAAACTCCTTTAAATTGTGTTCTTTTTCATTTATTAAAAATTATCTATAAACTGGTTCTTTGAGAGTTAAGGGATGAAAACCAACTTTGCTGGCCCGGCTTCTAGCCTTCCCTCCAGATAACCGTGTGACAGGCCAGTCCCTTTGAGCTGGCTGATCAAGGGGACAGTACTACACAACCCACAAATGTCTGTGGAAAGATAATATAATCAGTGGTATAACACGAGGGCTCTCTTCATGGTAGCTAGTCTATGTTCATTTAGACTCTTCAGAGCTATCTGCATGAAGTGTCAGTTTTAAATTCCTAAGCTGTCTTAGTATCACTAATGTCTCTAAGAATGAGGCAGCAGTATAAACTGAGGCAAGGTTGTTCAAAGCTTGTTAGGAATGTCACCAGAAAGTACCGGGAGTTTTGAAAAACCATGTTATTGGGCATAATTGTGTCAGCAAATATATGCTGCATAAACAGACACACAGTGACAGGTGGAGAAACCCTGTATCACTAACAGCCTTGAAAGTCCATGATGACGATGATGATGATGATGATGATGATGATGATGATGATGGGTGTGTGTGTGTGTGTGTGTGTGTGTGTGTGTGTGTGTGAAGAACGGCGGTATATATGTGTATATGTATGTACATTCATCTGAAGAACTCTCTGTGATGGGGGATGTGAGTCATGGAGTCCCTTCTATAATGTAAGCTCCAGAACCTTTGACACATCTTCATCTAGAAAGCTCCAAGCCCTCATTCTGAGTAAGGACAGCCTTCTGTCTGTTGACGGCACCTCCATTTCACATGTTACCCGGTTCTTTTGGACACACCTTCTGATATATCACTGAAGGAAATGAGATGGAGACCCCCAAGGTCACAAACAGGTCAGCATTATCTATGACAAAGGCAATAAAGGAAAATATTCTCAGCTAATTTTTTTCCGTGTGTGCTATGTCTTAAAGTAGAAGTGAAAAAGTCATAAAATCCAGGGTTCATTTTAATATGTGAACATTTTCAATCTACTTTCATGGCCAATTCCAGAAATGCACAGACAGAAACCCCTTCTTTAATTAGAAAAGAGAAAAATTCTAAATATACTCCTATACCCACAGCCAGATAGAATATATTCAGCACATATTTGTATTCAAATTGTGGGGTTTTTTTCCCCATTGTGTTTTCTATCCAAATACAATTCACTTAGGAGATGCCAGTATTGTAAGAAAAGCAACTGTAACATTCAAGTGTGACATGGTACTTGTCTCCTGGGTGGTCAGGACCCCATGGCTGCATCCAGACAGGGTGAAGGTGGCCCCCAATTCCCATGTGAATTCCCCCTTCCTTCCCTGGCACAGTCTGTAGCAATCAATTCCTCCTAGTGGACCCGTGTCCTCTCCTGCCCTCTGGACACCAGCCTGAGGGCCGCTTCATCTGCCGACTGCTATGGTTTGAGTGCGCCATATCCCTTAGATGCTCCTGCTCTGAATGTTTGCGCCTCATCTGGTGGCGTTCTTTTGAGAGGCCGAGGGACCTCTTGATCAGCTCCCTGGGCTGCTGTGATGTGAACAGACTGCCACACACGACCAACACCCTCAGGTGAGATCCACCACGCCTTCCCCACCAAGACGTATTGAGATGCTCTGAAATTGTGAGCCAAAATGATTGTCTCCTTCCTTCAGCTGTGGCTGTCAGGCATTGCAGGTGCCGTGAGGCCAAAGGGGATAAACACAGTGACAGAGGCCGGGGCTCCCCTTTGGCCCACTTTAATGTTAGCAAGAAGAAGGGTTGCCTCACGCAGTCAGTGGGCATACATTAAAACAATCAATGTGCTGCTATAGCTGTACATTAAGCTATCATAGTAATACATATATATTAAGGCACATACATGTATTAGGGGATGCTAGGAAGCTGATGTCTGACACAGGAACAGGCTGGCACAAGCATGACCAGAGGCTTTTCAAAGCTGCACTGATGTCAGATGGAACCTTGCGCAGTTCCGCTTCTGGACTCTTAGGGTTGCCGGCAGTAGTAGAAGGAGATATTCAGAGACCACATGGAGTGTGTGTGTGTGTGTGTGTGTGTGTGTGTGTGTGTGTGTGTGTGTACGTGCGCGCACAGTACCTGATAATAGCTAGGTGTTATAGCCTGTAACAATCCAAATACCCTAACACAGCCCAGAATGAAACCTTGGTGCAGACAAGACGAAGCAGAGCTGAGATCTCAGCTCCTATCACTATGAATAGACTTCTTACATTAGGAGACTGGCAGGACATTTAGTGGCCATGAAAGCCCATGGCAGTTCTTCATAGAGTCGTGTCCATCACAAGACATCCAAATCTGTGTACTCATGTCCATTAAGTTCCAGAGACGTGCCCTAAGTTTCCACAGCGCACTTTGGGCAGGGGTGGTCCTCATCGAGAGCAGTGTCATGGGGTCTGGGTTGCCCAGATATACTTGAACTGGCACAGTGCATTGGCGGAGTGAGCATAAAGGACCTCACATAGTACCAGAAAAAGGAAAACGAGACTTTGCCTTGGGAAAACTCCATAGAGTAGCAAATCTCCAAACATTGGTCCGGGAAGAGTTTACAAGAGGTAGGGATCTGGCCAAAGGCTAGAGCAACAGTTGAAGAGGAAAGGAAAAATTCAGATAAAACTCCACTGTAACTATGGACAACAAGGAAACTTTCCAACTTCAAAGTGTGTGTTCTATGTGGGCAGAAGGACCTGATGTTGTGCCCCAGGTGAAAGCGTCAATCAGGAAGTCGAGGCCATTTGGAAATGGAGTGTAGAAGTCATGGGCACGAGCATGAGGTGGAATCCAAGTTCCTCAAGCCATGGGATAAGAGACATGCACACTCACTGAATGAGACCAAGGGCAAACCAGACTTGTAAATGTCTCCAGGAGACTAAAGGGCCACCTGAACAGGACAAGGCACAGTTCACTTAGTGTCTTAGAGGTGACAGAAGTAAGAAGCACCAGGTGAATGACAGAAAAAGAAAAAACGACGGATAGAAACTCCTCTGAATCATCCAGCATGAAGGGAGAAGGAGGCAGAACACTAAGGACAGCCTGGATGGCTGCCACTGCCAGGACATCAGGGCACGTGTGTGGACCACTGTCAGCAGCGAGGTAGGTGTTCCTGATTCTCCACATGCAGAGAGGACAGAGCAGCCGAGGCACAGACACAACCCTGGGGTACTTGGAGGTACAGGGACACAGCAGAACAGCAGAGCGAATTAATGTCTCATGCTTTCTGCACTGATGTCAGATGGGACTTTGGAAGCTTCTGGAACCTCAGGGCTGCTCGGAGTAACAGAAGGATGGATAGAGCCCCTAGAGGAGGGGCAGCCTCCCCAACTCACCTTCCCAGGCTCCTTTCTTTCAGGGTTGGAAGCAAGGAAACAGGAAGGAGCTTGGGAAGATGGTAGTGGGTGGAGGTGGGAGCGGGTGAGCTACAGATGACCTGAAGAGGGAGGAGGAAAGGAGTCGCTGGTTCCTGGGATGGAAAGATAAGCTACTCAGTCTTCCCTCCTGGGTAGAAAGAGAGTGGCTTGAAGCCACACACCTGGAAAATCAGCTCTAGGCAGCTAGCTGTCTCACAGCCCCGCCACTTCAGCCAGGTAAGCTGTCCACCTGCCACGCAGGAGGGGTGGGGCTGGGTCCTCAGATGCTGCCCGAGGTGAGCGTGCGGACTTCCGGTGGCAGCGTAACATGAGAGGAAAGCAGGGGCAGAAATATCAGCTGTGTTAGAAACTGGAGTTTCTGTGGAAAGGCAGGACCTGCTCCTGGACGGAGGACTCCGGTCTTGTCTCTCTCTTTACCCATTCCTGGCTGGCTGAGAACAATGGCATGAGAAGGAAGGCGCACGTTTCAAAGGTTAAGGGCCTTAACATGTACAGTGTATCAGAAAGTCCAGAGGTCCAGGGAGATTAGAGTGCAGGAGGCAGCAGCTGAGGTAGGTGGCAAGGCTATTCCCCCCGAGTGGAAACTGTGCATGGCATCACGGGAGCCCATAAATATCTCCATGTGTGCATATGTGTGGCGCTGCACATGCTGAGCCACAGAAGTGTGTGATGTCAGAAGTGGGTGTGGCTGATGTTCCTCACCAAGAATGGTTCAGCACAGCAATATCACACATGATCAGAAAACAGAAGTCAGGACAAAAGGTGCAATAAGAAACACACACAAGCGTCACCGAGAGAAAGGCCAGAGCCAGACCCTGTTGGAGGAAGTGCAGTGTGGAACCGACTCACAGGTTACCAGGATACCAGCTCTCACCCTGGGGTTAGCATATTTAATGGTGAGATAAGACCAGGGAGAGCTCTTAGAACAAATATTTACCCAGCATCATTTGCGATAAGATTTTTCAGGTGGAAGGTAATAAGGATGAGAATTATCACAGAGTTCATGCCTGGTGGCCTGTGCTAACTAGAAGAGAAAAAAGCATGTGGGAGCTGGAAAGGCTGGAACACAAGCAGACTTGTACCCACCAGGCCTCTGCGTAGGCATATCTCTGTCCAGTTTTATGGTGTTAAACTCGCTGTCAATTTCTACAGCTTTAGACAATGATGTCTCCCAGACGTCTATCCTCTCTGCTCCTCCTTTTCTCCTCTGTCCTTCTCTTCCTCCCCCAGATAGCATATGATACAGATGAAGAGCGTGGATGCCGTCTCCCAAGCAGTCTCAGTAGCTGGTTGCTATCTGTCTTCCACACTTCCCCATCATCACCCAAGCCATCTTTATTTCTCTGTGTTCCTTTGTGCTATAGCCTCTCAAGCTATCTACCCACACTACTTCCCACCTCACCCCTACGTCCCCTCAAACAGATCAGCAGGAAGGAATCTAGTCAGAAGTGGAGGCAGTGGAGGCAGATCAGCTCGCCTCTCTGCCCACGCCCCCGAATACCACAGTCAAAAGCCTTACAACGGTCTGCAAGGACCACCTTGGTTGGTCCCACAGCCTCGATGACCACCCACCCGTCTGCAATGACCTTTGTGACTGGCCCCACAGTTCCTCTGGTAATCTTTCTCCTTGCTTCCTTCCTTCCAGCCATTCTGGCCTTCTTCTTGGTCGTCAGCTTACCAGACACATTCTGCCTCCGAGCTTTAACCTCACGGACCCCTCTGCTGGGAATACTCTCCCAGACAGTCACACCTTGGGGGCCACCTATAGGGAAGCCTTTTCTGATGTAATATTGCATCAGTCCTCTATGTTCACGCTGGCTCACCTTGCTCTGTCTCCCTCCCACCATAGCGGGAATGTAACAGCTGTGAGAAAGATACAGGGTTCGTGTATATCCCTCCGACATCTGGCACAGCCTGTAACTCTGGGATAGGGTGAACACTGGACAAAGCCTTGCTGAAGGAGGTGTGAGCAGATGAACGGGCGTACACACGGCTGGACGGACTCCAGAGCTCACAGTCTGAGCCTGCCCTTACAGTGCGCTTTGTTCCATCTTCATGATGGGACTTGAAATAGTCCTCAGCCGCTCTTGTTCTTGCTATTATTTCTGCTCCCCAGGAATCCGGTTTCTGAGCTTTAAGAGGGAGGGGGCTTGGCCGTTTCTGAAGCCACTTCTGTCCTTCAAGCTCTGTAGCTGCTCGGTGACTGGCAAGGCTGATTTAAGGAGAAATGTATTTTTAGGGACTCTTGTGAAAATCTTATCAACGCAGCTGTGTTTGGCCTCGATTTGTTAGCAGGCCCTTGGAGCCGTGGGATCTAATGGGAGCACATGTCATGGGAAGGGGGACATTTGCAGAGCACAGGCTTGGCAGGGTAGCACCGTGAAGGGGGTCTGCAGGGGAGGGGAGGTGCCGGTGCTGCTTCTCTTTCAGTCGGCACCTGAGGAGGGTCAGGAAGAGGGTCAAGAGGACTGAGCAGAGAACCGCATGAGGGACAGGGGTCTGGGGAGCCGGCACCTCACCGCCAGTTGAATTCTCCTTCCTCCTGTTCTCTCTCCCATCAACACAGAATACAGGTTACTTCCGCATGCAAGACCCTGGGCAGCCGCCATCCCAGTCTCCCCTGTGCGGTGGGCGGAGCTGTGGAGGGTGCAGACCTGGGGAGGGCTTCTGAATGTCAAGAGCAGTGGTGCCAGTACTTTGGACTGCCTGGGGACTTGGCCACTGGCCTGAGAGGCCATGAAGAAGATGGCACTCCAGACTTCCCTCTTTGGCTTGGCTTTTTTGAGCTAACGCACATCTCTTGGGATCAACAGGTGTCTGGGGAAGGCCTCAGAGAGTGGCCTCCTGTAAGGCGGGGCCTGAAGAGTGCTTTTTGAGGTGGAGAGATCATGCTGAGAAGCTTCCAGCTCTTGGCCTTTCTCTACATCTGACCAACCCCACTACTTGTTCAGGAGACAGCAACCCTGGAACAGAACCAGATATGAGCTATGGAGAAGGAAAGTTCCATGGGTTTCTGAGACCCTAGAAAGACAGAAAACTACCGTCTTGTTTGAACCCTGTAGGCCACTGTGTGGATAGGCAAGAGACATACAGATGATGGTTCTCCACTGATGCTGGCCAGAACAAGTCTTTCCCACGCCCTACCATTTGACTTAAGAGCAGAACCCAAGAGTTCAGGGGCAACATGAAGAAACTGGTTGACAATAGCTTAAAAAAAAATCTTGTTTTGCAGTGATTTCACTTAACTCTGGAAAAAGGGAAGTTGGAAAGTCCATTCCAGCCATACTTCCTTTAATTGCCATTGACACGGAATGACTCAAGCCACAAGAATGAAGTGGGCTAGAGAATGGGTTTGAGTCAATGATTTGTCTTATCTTTAAGGAAACTGAAACCAACAACCAAAGTTGACTGTGTTTCAAGTCCGAACTCTGAGGAATAAGATGACCCAGGCAATTACGTATAATCGATAACCTGTAAGCCCAGGGACATGTGGGCACTGCAAGATGACATCAGTGTTCACTGTGGGACGGAGGGATGCCAGCAGCTGGCTCCCGGCAGCGGGCACCTCTGTCTCTCCCTGTTTTTGGGCACAGCTCCTTTTGTTACTTCTCCTCAGACCCAGGCGCTCCTCAGAGGCCAATCACCACCCAACTCCGCCTCCTGCTGCCACCACTTGTCATGATTTCTAAGCAACTTCACCCAGTGCTGTGTCACCATGGTAACGGTGGGCCAACAGTTTGAGGAGTGCCTCTGAGAAGCAGGGAGAGAGGAAGCCACTGCAGGCTGTTCTGGCCTTGGTCCCAAGGCACATCTGGGGTGCCAAACAGGCTTCTTCCCATTATATAGAAGGGGAAACAGAGACCAGGTCAAGGGCCTCCTAACTCCTGTCCACGGATGACGAAAGTGCCAGGGCCAATGAGTACACCCTACAAGGAAGCTGTACCTATAATTCACGGTCATGTCCACTGCAACCAACGCCGAGGTCTAAGCTCCAGGGTCACATCTGTGACCAAGAACCCTGTAAACGCTGGCGCTCTCAGCACAGTGGACCTCACTCCTTATTTTCCAATACACAATTAGTACCCAGGCGGAAACACTTTGGTTTCCCCGGTTTTCAGGCCTGCTGTCTGGTGGACTCCACTCAGCCTTGGTATGCCCTCTACCCATGGCACTGCATTTCTTTAAAAAACATATCCATTTCCCTTTAAGTTTTTTTTTTTTTTAAGAGACACACTGCTGAGCTGGAAAATTAATAACCCGGCATAACCTGTGATACCACCCTCAAGACAAACTCTCAAGTTACTTGTTCATTATTTTCTGAAATGATTTTATCATCCGTGTTCCCATGTGCATACTTCAATTGCTCTTCTAAGCCTGCCTGCTCCTCAGACTGGTCTGACCTCTTTCTCAAGAGAACCAATGGCTTAGAATGAAACCAAACCTGACAGTGAGAGGGAGGAGGGAGGGAGGGAGGGAAGGAGGGAGGGAGAGAGGAAGGGAGAGAGGGAGGGAGGGAGAGACAGAAAGAGAGGGGTCAGGAGGGAGGGAGAGAGAGAGGGAGAGAATGGGAGGAAGGAAGGGAGGGAGGGAGAGAGGGAGAGAGCGGGAGGGAGGGATGGAGGGAGGGAGGGAGGGCAAGAGAGTGGAAAAGAGGGAGAATATGGATCTGAACACCACTTTTCTCAAGTATGCAGATTATTATACAGCTATTCAGTTAAGTACTTTGGATATGTGTCCGGCATATTCCAAAACCAAAAAGGTTTTATTTCTGTCTCTTTTTGGGCATTAGCACATGTATGAAAGGACAACCATGCATTAATCTTTTGTTTTTAAAGTGTGACTTTGCACAGTCTATTTTTAACTAGCAATGCAATGTGAAGTGATTGTTAGGAGTGATTGTTAGGATTACAATAGAACTCCCTGCGTATGTGAACGTAAATGGCATTTCGCCCACTGAAACGTGTCTTCTTGGTGGTGATCAAAAGAACTCACTCACAATTTAGCAAAAGGACATGTCTGATGGGAAAAATCCTGCTCAATTAAATTCACAGGGCTCAGAGTCCAGAGACACAACCACGAGCCCTGGACGAGACGCCCACCTTGAAACCTCACCAACTGTCTGCTCGCTGCTGAGACTTGAGTATCGCACTGGCCCCTGAGAGAATCTGGAAGACGTGAAGAACACTGGTACCGCTGCCTCTGGAGCCCGGGTAGGCTGCCACACAGCCGATGGTCACTGATCAACTCTGCAGCAACTGGCGAGGGTGGGAGTCTCTGCCTGTTTCCACTTTTCCAGTAAGAATGACTCATCTGCTGCAAATACTCTGAGTCTACCAGGTCGTCACTCTGCCAGTTGCTGTAACTAGTAACTAGTGCCTCATCACACTCAACTAGCAAGCATTCCAAACTTTTTCAAGTTATGGTTCCAACATTGTTTGTTATTTTTTAACCAGCCAGATAATAAATATCTATGACCCCAAGCTGGTCCACTGTAAGGGTTCACTGTTCTCTGCCATAAACTGATGGCTTCGTTTTCCCTGACTCTCCTTCCACACTTGGTCACTTAGAGTGTGAGTGTGTGAGGCTGTGTGGATGGCGGATGCTCCACAGAACACTCACTTGGCTGCCCTCTTCCTCCACCCCAAACACAGCTCATTAGTTCCAAGGCAGGTTCCAGAGAGAAGAGGCGGCCAGCATTTCTTCCTCCAGGGTGCAGAAAGCAAAGGCCCTCCTCTGCATACACAGGGTTCCCCTCTGGGAATAGCCTAATTGCCTGTTTGTCCGAAAATGGACAGAGCTGGGAGTTCCAAGAACCGAGTCTTAACTTCTGCACATCACATACTAGCCGGGAGATCTGGGGGCAAGTCACAAGTGCCTCCTCAGCCTCAGTTTACCCACATACAAGTGATGAGTCTGGACAAAGCAGAGGTTGTCAGGCCCAGACATAAACAGCTATAGAGCCAAATGTGAACACTGCAGCTTTTAGAAGCCTCCACTGTACTTGAAGCTGTGGGTAGCCAAAGAGAAAGTCAGATACTGGGAGTGGTGGGTAATTTGAAACGTATCTTTGATATCAGCACAGACAGTGATGCAGCAGACATTAAGGTTTGGGAGCCTTTGTAAATAAACAAGGCTTGTTAATCCAAGAGAAACACTTGAGAAATACTGACCAGCAAGCTATCTGTCCCAGGCTTCTTCTACCTCAGACCTGCTAGCAACTGTGCCTCTTAGAGAGGAACAGATCTCCAGGGAGATGCCCGTGACCCGTAGGGATTCTCTTTGTTAACCCTGAAGCAGAAGCCTAGGTTCATTATGGCTAATAATTCTGTCTGACTCTCTAACCCTCCTCAGAGGAGGTAATAACACTGCTTCGGAGTTGAGGGCTTGGAACCAACATGAGAACAATCTGATGTCAGCACCACCACTGAGGCTGGGAAAACCAATGCACTAATTTATTTAATAAAAAATAGGGAAATCAGCTGTGTATGCAACCACAAAGTAACGTGCCACGTGCTCATCTCAGTATGAGCCATGATTGCTTCCAAAATAGCTGTCGGGTATATATTTTCCTTTAAAACTTAAACTCTGTCTGAGCACAATACAGTAAATTAAAGGGAGATGGAAAATTGGAGAGGATCATGTAATCCTCCAATCCTATGATTCAAAGATAAAGGATGGAGCACAGGGAAAGGAAGACGTCAAAAGGGAAGTTCAAATCAAATGTTCAGATCTGTAAGTTTTCTGGAAGTGCATTTCAAAGGTATAGCAAACAGCACTGCTTTTATTTCCCTGAAACTTTTACAAGTAAAATCTTCTAGGCCTAACTTCAGAATGCTATTATTTCCTTTCTGATTGTTACAACTAAATTCCTCATTCTGTATCTAAAATTTAAGGTAGTCAATGTTTCAAAATTTTCATGTGGATTATAATTTATTTTCACAAAGAAAAATCAAAATCATAATTATTATCACACTTGGAAATGGTTTGTTCTAATTTGCTTCTCTATTGCTGTGATAAACACGATGACCACAAGCAGTACGGGGAGGGAGGAGCTGATCTGACTTACGTGTTATAGTCGTCATCAAGGGAAACCAGGGCAAGTGCTCAAGGCAGGAGCCTGGAGACAGGAACTGAAACAGAAGCCATGAAGGAATGCTGCTTGGTGGCTTGCTTCCCAGGGTTTGTACAGCTTTCTTTCTTATATAGCCCAGGCCCAACTGCCTAGGGATGGTACCACCCACAGTGGGCTGGGCCCTCTATGCCAACCAGCAATCAAAAATGTCCCACAGACAAGCCCACAGGCCAATTTGTTGAAAACAAATTCCTTAACTGAGACTCTCACTTCCCAGAGGGTCTGCGATAAGATGACAAAAACCAACCAGTGCATGGCTCAGTTTCATACAAGTTTTTTTTTTCTTCTAAATATCTAAATGCTTCCTAGCAGCATTTAACAGTTTAAGTTGGCTATGTCTAGAAAAAAATTAACTGACAATTCCCAAGAAAAATCTAACACATTTTCTGGAGTGAAAGTTCTCAGAAGATATCTTGTGATCATTTCTATGTATTAATACACGTTAATGCCATTTCTAGAGAGAATGCTTGTGCCACTGTTCTATAAAGGAAAAGGCTTTCCTTTAGTAAGAAAACGATCAAACTTGAAACTTGCTCTGATTCTCTTCATTTATCTACATAATGCCAAACTATCTTCAAATGAGAAACTTTGGGGCCCAAGAAGCTGGGCCTCTGATAAGAAATAAACAGCATCCATGAATGAAATCTGCTACAACGTTTCTGTCACAGGCACCTCTAACTTATTAGTATTCACTAGAACATAATAAGAGCTTAATGAGTATGCATGTTTTTGCTTGGTAGCATTTGTTGAACTATGAGCATTTTGGGATAAAAATTATGCCACAAGGGTGGATTAAGGAGTTATAAGATAGAGGTGGACGGATGGACTGATGGATAGATGAAGAAATGAATCAAAGCAAGAAAGGGTTACTCATCTTTATTTTAAATGTATGCCACAATCAATTTTTTTAAAGCACAGAATTTATATATAATGGTCTTAAACATAGTACCTGAAACTTTGTTTTTAACATCAAAAATCTAATAAATATGCCATGTCTAAGTAGATTTTAGTTAGAAAGATAAAAAATCTGCTGCTGGTTGCTATAATTCATTAAAAGTCTCTTGGAGACACTTGTATCCACAATAGGCTATAAAATATAAGCTGCTCACAATTTTCCAAAAGTCAAGAGGCCATTAATATGTAAAAGGAACGTGTACTGATATGTAGTAGGACTATGTGACCCAGTTATGGGACAAGGGGAGAACATGTTATTATCATCAAATGATGTGATTATAGACCAGAAAACCCAAGAGAATTGAATTTAACCCTCATACAGAAAAAGTGGGTTCAGTCAGACTGCTTTATTCAGGGACACCTGAATAAAGTTCAATGGCGCCTATAGCCTTCTGCCAGTCATCAGGTAGAATATATAATAAGAATATTTAATCTACAGTAGCTTCATAAACATAAAATAGCTAGGATGACTAACTGAAAAGCACACTGGACCAGTACAAACATCGGTGACCTTTACTTCAGGATGTAAAGTAATGTCTGAATAAAGTCGACACAGGTATTGTCCAGTAGCTTTCTTTTTCTCTCTTCTTTTTCTTTGTCGACTCTTTCTTGTAGCTGTGGGGATCAAATCCAAGGCTAAAGGGTTTGTTGTTTCTTTTTTTAACACCATCCCTGTGTCAGGGATTGAACCGAGGTGCTCACACATACTAGGCAAATTCTTTTCCACTGATGTGTATCTCCAACTTCACCATTATTATTTAAAATGGAGAAAGGGCTCAGGGGTTAAGGGCATTTGCTTCTCTTGCTGAGGACCTGACTTTGGTTCCCAGAATCTAATTTAGATAGCTCACAACTCCAGCTCCAGGGTAGTCAGTGCCCTCTTCTGGCCTTCGCTGGGACTCAAACACACGTGGCATACACTAATACAGACACACAAATATACACATAAACACAAATCAATTTAAATTTAAATTTTAGTTCTTACTAACCCAAACTGTAGAGTAAGTACAATTTTATTAACAACTCAGAGATTGTTTTAGTGTTAGGAAAGGTTTGTGTAAGTGTGTATGTATGGGGGAGGATATAAATGATTATTTTGATATTTCTCTAAAAGAAGAAACAGACTTGAACAGAGATTTCTAGGAAAAAAATCACAGTACATGGGTAAGTCTTAGAGCATAAAGATGCTTTTCAAAACCATGAAAGCTACAGTTTGTTGCTGTTGAAACAAACACATAAATCAGTGGAATCAACTAGAAACTCCTTAAAAAAATCTTTTTTCCGTTTGTGCATGGGAGTGGCCATGGGCACCTGTGCAATGTGTAAACAGAGGTCGGGCACAGCTTCTGGGAGGAGTTCAACCTCTTCTTCCCCGTGGGTCTGGAATTAAACTCGGGCCATCAGGCTTGTATGCAGGCCCTTCTATTCACTAAGCCTTCTCACTCCACCCTCAACTGGAAATTCCTTGAACAAGATCTTAGTATACATAAGAACTTAGAGTGCAAGATAACAGAAATGAGGAGCGGGGAAGCAATGCCCGGTTCAGCAAGTATTACTTGGAAAATTGGAAAACACAAAGAGAAGGCTAGTTTGTAAAGTAAAATTATGCTATTTATTCCCCATTCAGAGTCACCGCCTGATCAGATTAAAAATATAATCCGAAAAGGGGAGAATAGGACTCTCTTGTTGAAAACAGGCACCTGTATCCCTCTGAGAATCAAAACTATTGCAAGCAAATAAATAAAAATGATATAAAAGCCACCACACGCCAAGCCTCTGAGGACAGGAGGAGTCAGCTTGAGCACTAAGCAGACCTAACTTGACCGGAAGTCTCTAGGACAAAGACACCTTTAAGTTTATTAGGAACAAGGGACGGTATCGGCTGAGAGACTTGACATCCCCATGCTTCTACAAGTCACAGCGGAAGCAAGGCAAATCAAGAGCTGGCAGCCCAAGGTACCAGCCCTCAGAGGGGGAGTGGGGACAGGAAGGAGGCCTGGCTGAGCTCATGCTGGCTGGTAGAGTGAAGGAGACAGGTAGGGAGCAGTTACTCCTGGTAACAGGAAACTGAGGCCACGCCGTGCTGAAGCTGCTGCATCACTGAACTGAATCAAATAACATCAAGGGATCTGCTTGACACTTAAGAGGGAAATCTTACCGATAGGCTATAAGATGTTGTGCCCTGGCTTGAGCAGAGTGGAGGCAGGCCCGGGCAGGTCTCTTTTCATCCAACATGAATGAATGAATCAGAACAAACAGCCACGTACGCCAGGAAGATCTGAAAGGACTGAGCAAGACGTTCCATACACCAAAAGGAGGATTAAGAGGATTGCACAAGGTCTGTTGTTGAGAAAGTAAAATTTAAGAAATTGTCATGTAGCTGCATATTTTCCAGTTTTCAATGAAGATCAAGAAAACTGAATTTAGGAAAGATAAGAAGAGTTGGAAAGGAATCAAGAGACTGAGCAAGCGTGGCAGCGGTTGACATAAGATAAGAAGAGGGGTCACAAAGCAAGTGTGGCAACCATTGATGTAAGATAAGAAGGGGGCCACTGACATTTTAACTGAAGAATTCAAGTCTGAATTTGGTAAAATGCACTATCAGTGTTCAAGTAGAATCCATCAGATGGAGATACATGAATTTAGAGACTACAGAGAAAAAAAGGAAGAGATTTAAAATAACCCAAGGAAGAAGACAAAGATTTCATCTCAGAACTATTAAATGTTCACAGAGAGAAAATAATGAAATAAAAGAACAAATTAAATGTAAGCAGTGATTCAAGAAAGCTCTGAGAATGGAGATATTGAGAGGTATAGGATAAATGGGTAGACCACTGAATCTACACTGGAAAGAAAAAGGGGAAGATATAAAAATGACAAAAGGTAGATTACTGAATCTAGTATGAAAGGAAAAAATACTTTAAAAAAGGAATTACTTGTTTTAAATAGGATAAGTAATGAAATTTTTTGAGTTTATCAAATTTTACTGGACTGGACATTGTTAATATATATAATGGAGTTTTTTGTCTGAATCTGTCAAATGTTAATGGACTAGACATCATTAATGTAATCTTGACTGTGTATACTGTACATACTTATTGGATATAATTTTCCTTGTATTAGTTATAAGCTTTTTTTAAATTCTAGACAAAAAGAGAGGAAATGTGGTAGTATTGTGTTCCCCAAAATATTGTGTACCCTAATAAACTTATCTGGGGTCAGAGAACAAAAAAGCCACTAGATACTTAGGATAGGCAATGATAGCACACACCTTTAATCCTAGCATTCCAGAGGCAGAAATTCATGTGTTCAAGGATATAGCCAAGCATGGTGACTCATGCCTTTAATCCCAGAAAGCCAGCCTTTAATCCCAGGGAGTGATGGTAGAAAGCAGAAAGGTATATAAGGAGTGAGAACCAGAAACTAGAAGCATTTGGCTGGTTAAGCATTTGGCTGGTTAAGCTTTCAGGCTTTGGAGCAGCACAGTTCAGCTGAGATTCATTCTGGATGAGGACTCAGAGGCTTCCAGTCTGAGGAAACAGGACCAGCTGAGGAAATGGCAAGGTGAGATAGCTGTGGCTTGTTCTGCATCAGATCTACCAGCATTCACCCCAATAAATGGCCTCAGGTTTGATTTTATTAATAAGAACTTTTAAGATTCCTGCTACAGGTATGAATGTCTTGGCCACACCCATGGGTCTGGACTCTCCCAGCAATTATGAGGGCAGCAGCAGATCAACAAAATCACTGAAGCCCTCGGCCCAGAGCTAACCACAAAGGACCTGAGTGGGGTCCAGTTTCTCCTTCACAACACAAAACAGTAGAAGCCAATAGCAAAATGTGCAAGTTTGGGGGGAGAAATTTAATAGTCATTACAAAGTATTCAATCGCATCATAGTTCTAATATGCAAGTAAAATATTCTGAGAGATGTAAAGGATTAAAAGATATAGCAACTCCTCAAATCCCACTTTGAGAGAAGAAAACAAAAGTTAGAAAAATTAGAAATTAGAAAATTAGAATTTATGTGCCACAATCACACCATAATGCATAAAAATAAGCAATTAGAATGAACTGAATATTAAGTGACAAGAAATGCTAAAACAAAAATGGCCTCAAAATATTGGAGTTTTAAGAACAGTTATTAAGTCTTTAAAAGTGGGTTTCCAGCAATGTAGCAGGGCAGGTCCAAATACTTATTATCTGATTTTAAATATACTTTTTTTCTTGAGGAAAAAAGGTTTTACCCTCAGAAGATAAACTGAAACATAAACAACCTAAGATAAAAAAACAATCTAAAAATTCCCGGTATAGCTTGAAGATACAAAGATATTATTTCTTCATTTAAAAGTGAATAGTGGTAGGTCATAGGCTACTAGGATCTAGAGATGATCATTTCTGAAATGTGGACATACCTTCCAGAATGTCAGAACATTCTCAAATAAGAGAAGGTGGAAAAATAGACAACACGCGATTTCACCAAGCCTGGATACAGCTCTATTGTTGAGAGCCATGTTCGCTCAGACATTCCAAGAGGCATATTAAATATCAGTCTGTTGTCCAAATTGTGTATCAGAAATTATGTGTTACTGAAGAACAAGTCATGAGGTAAAATAGAGTTTGGTATTTAAACAACTCAACGATAATTTGGATAATTCCAATTCACAGTAAGTGGGTTGTGGAAGGGGGCTGGCCGGTGTCTAAGAGATCAAATAAAAAAGGCAGAGAACAGAGTGACAATGGCTTGCAAATTGTAACTTTCTAATAATAGTAAAATTTGCATAGTACTTTTCATAGGCTTGGCATAAAATGTTAAATTATAACTGCTTATTATTGTTTCTAATAATAAAACATAACTAATGTAAAATCAACCGCCAAGACACCATAAGTGGCAGTCAGACCGTAACATGAAGGGTTCTGCCCGGCAAGTGCGGTACTCCCTTTGATCTCATGAGATGTCAGAAGGAAATCTGGGGTCCCCAGAAGAGTCTGGTTTTGAGTGTATTGTTCTTAAAGCAATGATTAACACACAGCTTCCGGTCTTCCATGATTTACACAGAGATACTGAGCTATGGCGTGGTACCTTTGGAGACTGACACCCAGGATTTGGAGATGGGTGGCCAAGATGTGGGGTGAACATCGAATCTGTGGCATTAAGGACCCATGTCATTGTGTGATACTTCGGCCAATTCGGCTATTCAACCAGGTACAAGAGTCTCAACCACAACTACAAAACACAGAATGAATTGTTGTGGGAAAAATAAATAATTGCATGCTAAATTGAGGAGTAATAAATACCAGGAGTTGCTGTTGGGTGTTTCCCATGGGACACAAAAACACTAGACAAGAACAAGGCTGTGTCATGGCAAAGAGATAGAGGTGAAAGATTTGCACCCCAAAAAAAGGTTTTTTTTTTATTTGACTCAATGTTATTTATAGGAAGATCAATTGACTAGCCTATAAATTCAAATATTAGCTGCCTATAAAGGGATTTGAAATAAAAATAATGCTAATAAACTAAAATGTGATTTAAAATGTGAAATAAGTGACATGGTTAATTAATCCACCTCCCTCCCTCCCTCTCTCTCTCTCTCAGTTGTTTGATGAATGAACTAAACAAAATATCTATACTCCCAAATGGATTTAATGTCAGCAGTACCACTGTCCTAACCACGACCCTTCACGTTGCAACACACCCGCTAATGCTCCTGACTGTATCATCGACTTCCATCAGTAAACAGGAAGGCAGGGTATGGGAGCCTAAGAGCCCGAGCAGCTGGGAGTGAAACCTCGCTTAGCCATGTCCAGTCCTGGCCTGACAGCAGAGCAGGGATCATGTGGCAATCTGGAATTCTCAAAAGCGATGTAGCACACCTTTTAAAGGGGAAAAACATCCTTCAGAATTCTAATATTGCGAACATGAAGACAGAATCCAGGTGCTCATTCCTCTAAGAAGTCTTAAAAAGAAAAACAAAAAAAACAAAACAAAAAACAACCAGTGCCCTATGCTGTCATTTGTAATGAATCGTCTTCTCAAAGAAACACACTGGGCCATCCTGGAGCTCTCTTCACGGTTTTATAATTTTTTAAATATATAATTATTACCACGGATATTATCAGCTGATGTTTACACAGAGCTTTACCCAGTGAATAAAAATGCTTTTATCATGTGTATCTCCTTAAATTCCACAGGCAGACAATAGGCCCTCAACACATGGACTGTGCCACAGTCACAAAGAATAAACTGCTGGTTTAATTCTTGGGGCTCATCAACACTTTCTCCCCAAGATTACCAGCGCCGATGGGTCTCACTGTGACCCTATAAGTGATTCAGATTTATGATCCACCCACCCCATGCTATTTTTGGAGCATCACTAAGTGTATTAAGACAATCTCCTGGCTCTGTGCTAAAAACTGACTGTTGGCAGCTCATAAAGCCAAGGTCTGTGTCCTTCAGCAAGAAGGAAAACACCATTTGGGAGGCCTGCCCTCGAGTGCGCTTTTAGACAGTGAATCTTTCTCAGCACAGGGTCAAAACTGGAGCAAGAAAAATTAATAAAAAGGAGAGAGAGACAGAGACAGAGATAGTGACAGAGGCAGAGATCAGTAGCTAACATCCTGACATTGACAGAGAGTGCACACATTGCTGAGTTCTCCAGTTCTTGTTATTGGATGCACAAGATGTCACTGCACGAGTCCTGCTTAATACTTGGGACAGATGACACATATTTAAATCTAAAACTCTAAACAGAATTGTTCTAAATTCAGCTCTACACTGGATGAACAGTCAGACTTTCAAAACCGTGTTTTTCTGGTCTATAGACTGGGATAATAATATCCATATTTTGGACCACCCCCCCTTTGTTTTGTCTTTCACGTTATCTATCATTTAGCTTCAAAATGGAAGGAGATGGTGGCAATCTGGGGACTCAAATTGATGTCCAAATTTATTTTCGTGGAGAGAAATAAGTGCTTCCTTCCTTAAAATAACAGTTACACTTGAAATTATTGTGAAACAGTAAAACACAATTTATCAAAGGGCTCATTTCAGAGTAACGGCCCTCTCCCACCTTAAAATAAAAATTCAAAAGAGTTATAAAATAATTTTGTCCTCAAAGGTAGTGAAAATAAAAATGTTTTCTATGTAGCTAAACAAATGCAGCTCAAACATCCTTCTTCAAAGTAGAAGTAAATTAAGACCCTGGAATGGCCACCATGCCAGTAAAAAGAGTCATTATTTGTTGGGCCTTGAAGACACCCAGAAACAGTGTCAGAAGTAAGACAGAAGTCATTATCATTTCGTAGGTGATGAAGATTCCCAAGAACGGCTTGGGCCAGCCTTTGCAAGGGTAGCAAATGAAGGTCCTTCCTCCCTCCTCCAGTCACGGCAGGTACTGCTAACGGATCCCAGCTTCTTCCCCTCTAACTTACGCGTGGTACCTAAGAACATCTCCCAACAGATTTTCCAGGCAGACAGCCACCAGTAACTGATCAGATTTCCCATGTGAGTTGAAACCGCCCCCAGACTAGGCCAAAGTTTACCTCTGAACTCTTGATGAAATTAAAGGGCATAAGGGGCTTGCTTCACGAATAAATTAACAATCTTAACATAATTCTGATGTGAATATTTACCCCACTTATGAAACCAAACTTTTCAGGCATTTCATTACCATTCATTTAGATATAAATATCTTAATACCACTTATAAATCATTCTTATCTCTTCATTAATAAGAGCTTCTTAAGGGTCATTATTAGATAGCATATCCTTGGGCCTCTCAAATTGCTGTATGTCATCATAATTAATAAAACTGTACATCTCTATGAATAATGTATAATTCAGGTTCTTCAGTAATTAGACTGAAATGAAGTTTTATCACATTTCACTTTCCTTTTCCATAGTAGGGGATACATGGGATCCTCCCTGTGTCTCTACAGTACAGCTCACCCGGAGAAGCCTCTATTTTTATGGGCAGTGTGAAGATGTACCCAGAACTGATTTCTTCAAAACAAGCACTGGGTAACAAACGCCTAACTCTCTGGCCAGTGTACACCAGCTTCAAAACAAACAGGCCATTATGTGAAGGGTGAAGAATTGAGATTACAAAGCCAGAGGAGAACAAGGAGCATTATCAGTCGGTCTGCATCGCAGAACCAAGGCACAAAAGCTCCACGAATACCCGAAAAGTCAAGTGTCATAGTTTCCAATAAGCCTCAATGGCTTAGGGGAGTCATCCTGAATATGTTTCCCCCCTTCCAGATGCCACATTTCCCTTAGGTTTTCTGATTTTGATCTATTCAGCTGTATTTCTAGGCTCTGGCCTATTTCTCTCTCATGTCCTTCAATTTCTTGCTTTCAAAACTACACCCTGCATTTACTCAGAACAGCTACGAAAGTCATGATGTCTGAAATGCAAGAAAACATAAACTCATCGCAAATAGTTTATGAGTTGGCTTTAAAATTTTTTTGACGTCCAGTACTATGTGAATAAACTAAATACAAAAGTCACGTTGGAATTTTCCAGGCAGTCCTATGACCTCACCCTGTAAATTAGACTCAACTACCACCATTATTCAATGTCATGTGAGAATTTTTGTTGTTGTTTTTCTCTCAGGCATTTCTAGCTTGAGGGGAGAGTAAAATTCTGTCCCCAGCATGGCCAGGAGGAAGGATGCGGCCGCTCTGCAAGTGTTTGCCCTGCTGTGGAAGACAGCGGTGTGCTGAACAAGCAAGAACCCAGGTACACGTCTCCCTGTGTTATTCTTTACCCACAGTCCTGCTGAACAGTACTGAGATCCAAGATGTGTGCCAGAAGGTAAAAAACGGCCACTCCCCAGCCCTGGCCACACTGCATAAAGCCGGCTTGTTTCTCCGCATCCCCTTACGCTATTTGCTGGCAAAGTTAACTCTTAGTGCCTATGGTCCCCTGAAAGAAGAAGGAAGCAAGTAAGCAGGGAGAAAGCAAAGCTGGCAGCTTATGGCTCAACTGCCCATTAATTTCAGTTCATAGATGAGGCTTGATAAGTCCCAGAAGCAAGTAATTAGCAGGCCTTTGTTAATTAGAAGGACCGGGCTGCTGTGATGCCCTTCTCCCCTTTCTCTGCCTACTGTCCTTCAGCACAGCTTCCAAGCTCTGTTCAGATTTCCTCAGAAAAAGCCGGTCCTTTGATCTGCAGTCAGGAAGAGCCAGGGCCACCCACTCTGAGCTCTGTCCGCTCTAACCTTGCCCTGTCTCCTTGAGGTTGACCATGCTGTCCTCTGTTTACAGCTAGAAGACTGGCCAACCGACCCTGAGGCCAGGCCAGAGCATCTCTGGAGCCCAGCACCCTGAACAGCATCTGGTTCAGGCTGGAAAATAAGGACCAAGACTGTTTTACCCTCCAGGGCAAATTGAAAACCGCCAACTTAAACTGCACTGGAACTTGATGCATTCAAGGAATATACTGTCTTTTAATCAATTTTTCACTCCTACACACAGTGTCTATAGATGTCACGGGCCACAGCTGCAGGCAGTCCCTTGGGAGCCACGGGAGGGGCCTGGACTGGGTCAGCCAAGCTCCGTGTGGAGGTGGAGTCTGCAGGCAAGATGGCGGGCTCTCCACCCAAGGCACTCCGCCTCCTTCGCCTCCCTCCTCTGCTTTCATTTTCCCTCTCTCAGGAACCACTTCCAGAGGATGATGTCAGTGGAAAACGACTCCACCATGCACGCCAGTTATAGCAGCATCCCTGCAGATCTGAGCTTAACTGTACTCAAACTGTCAATCAAGCAACATAAAGAAGAAAAAAATAATAAGTCCTTCTCAATCTAAGCTCTTTTAAGACTATTAGGTGTCTCCAAGCCCCACCCTGGGGGCTCCGGAGACCTAGGTAATTCACTTACTGTGCTGACTGGAACGTAAAATCCTTTGCCTCTGCTCTACCCCTCTATCTTCCAGGACCGAAAATGGCTGGTCTCTGTGGTTCCGGACGAGTGCCAGGCAGCACACGGTGCCCAAGAAAGTCAAATGCTCATGATGAAGACTGTATTTCTATAGATACTGCAGGAAACAGGAGTGTTCGTGCTGTTATTGTCCATGTAAGAGACCTGAAAGTAAGGCCTCCACGAGCCAGTCACAGGGCCTCATCTCTGATGGTCTGACCTTCAACCGAGCAGTGGTGTCCCTGCAGAGAGGTGGTCCACCCTGAGGACACCTACCTGGAAATGGCTGATGGGCCCTAAGGAACGGATGAAGTCTATAAAGAGAGCAGGATGTTCAAACTAAGTACAGCCTTATGTAGGCACACAGCCTCGAATACAACATGAGAAAAGCCCTAGTAATTGTCTTCAGTATTCCCAAGACCTAGTCTATAATACAAGTTTCTGGAAGTCTAGGAATGTGGGTGGACTTGCTAAAAATCCTACCCATTTCCCTGCAGCTTAGCCCAGGCTGAGGGAGACACCATCTCTGGACTTTGAGTATAGGCCTCGCCTTCCCTTGGCAGCTTTGGAAGGTAGCGGAAGTGTGCTGAACCAGGCAATTTCCTTCCCAAGGAACTTCATGTGTATACACAATAGGAGCTCATTTCCTCCTCTTGGCTTTTGTTCGAGCAGTTTCCTCTGATATGGGATGAATTCTACTCTCATTCATTGCTGTCTACTCCGGGTATACTACTCAGCTTAAGGCAAGGCCTATGCCAATCACAATCATATCCAACTTGCTTACATCAGATTGGCCTCCCCCTCTTTGCTATATTATGTGAAGCATCATGTGTTCAGGGTCAATACAAACAGAGTTGATGTCAGGTTTCTGCATTGTCTTTGTATACACATGTATGTATGTATAAATGTGTGTATGTGCGTGTGTATACTCACTCATGCCTTTGTAGGGTGGCCCTTATGCATATCTCTGACTTCTTGATTGGCTGCCAATCATTTTGTTTTGCTTCCTTTCCATAGCAACAGGGTACGAAACAAACAGATTTTAATCCATATTCTCTGAATGGAGGGACTGAACTTTTTTGAAGATGATTCGGGATGTATTTGAAGATTTTCAAATTTGAAGATTGGGAAAATTTTGAAAATCTTTCTTGAGTAAAAGCTGAGCCTTACACGTTTAGTTCCCAGGATATTATATGTTTCCATTTTCATTCCCTTCTCTGTTTTTGAATTTCCTTTTCACTATTCTGTTCCAGATGCTCCCTGTGTGCTGATCAAATGGATTCTGTTCCACGCTCCATTCCTTTGTTTGTACATGACCCAAATTGTATGACCCAGAGCTCCAGCAAACACTTTACTTGTGAAAGTTTCTCTACTGTGAAGGGTTCTCAGTGGGGGTTGGGAGGGAGGCTGTGACACAGTCTTCTAACACAAGCAACTGGGTCATCACATCCAGGAAGGAAGTGGGGTCTGCTTCAAGGAAGCACCTGGAAGCATCCTTAATTATTCTTTCTCTAGGCAACAAAGCCATTGACCTTCCTGGGGGACCAGAGGGCCGGAATGGACTGACAGATGTCACAGGAGTATTTCTTAGCTCCAGAGAGGAAAATCACTCTTTCACTCACTCACTCATTCATTTCCAAAGTTTAAATTCAGGAGTTGGGTCCTAACATAGTCCAGTTACCATCTGTTTGAACAATCTAAAAACAGGCGGAGTAGAGACAATTAATTTTATCTATGTCAAAACAGCTCAAGGCATGGCCTACTATGGAGCTTGTTCAAGTGCTCTATTTTCACACATGCAGTATGAGAAGTTTTCCAAATGTAGGCCCTTCCATTTTCATAAACAACCATGTTTCCACTATGCTGGAAATAGGATGGTCCCTTTAGTGTGAGATAATATGTTCCAGGGGCTCACCATTTCTACCAAATGTAAACATTCCCCAAAGCCTGGCATAAAATTCCTTTGCAGCGATAAGGCCTTCTGCATTTTGCTGAAAGAACAATGCGGTCTTTGTGAGGGATAACAAGAGTTGATGAATTTGCAGAAATCCTATGTTGAAGTTGCTGATCTTTCTAGAACTGCTTAGAAGGCTGTAGTTGTATACTCACCCCAGAAAACATCTTAACTATTACACACTTAATTGATTGTTTAATCTGTGTACCCCCTTTATGTAGGTGATCCCATTTAATTCTGTTCCTCAGAGAAATAGACAACATACACCATCTGAAAGACGGGAGATCTTAAGTTCAAATAGATTTCCAGTTTCCTGAAGCTGTGCATCTACTCTGCAACAAGGCCAAGATTTGAATGCAGAGTTTGAATGGCCCCTAAGACTGTGTGCCAGGAAGTCTGTGAATAATTTGTGTTTAAATCACTGGATTCTTCCAATAAATGTAGATTCCTGTGCCCCACCCCAGACATCCCAAGTCAGAATCTTGGGGAACAGGCCAAGAAATCTGCTCCTTTTTAAACCAAGCTTCCAAAGAGTTTGGGCAGCAAACAAAACCAATTTTTGGAGCAGTGTGATGAGTTTATGAAATGAAGATGGCAAGAAAACATGTTTTTCTTCTAGAATCACACTTGGGTGAAGTTGGTGGAGCAGACCCATGGCCTTGTCACACTGCTTCAGATCTCATTCTGGCTTTGACCATGAGTGCCTGTCTTTTATTTGGTTTTCAAGTGGCCAGGCTCTCAAGGGTGAAGAAACAGGCCAATCCATTTTGTGAGATGTGTTGTCCATCTTCTTCAATGAACATAACCAGAAGTATTATAACCAGATGTGTTATAACCAGAATTCTATGGCAACTGAGCAACTAGAACTTGCTGTTTAAAAACTTAGGACACTCTAGACAACTCCCAGTTCAACATTGTAGCCCTAGTCCCTCTCTGCCCATTTCCTTCATCTGTCAACATTCTTCTCTGAAGTTTAAATAAATAAAGAAAATAATAAAGATCCTTGGTTGAAGATACAGGGGTTCAGCTGGCCTGTCTTCAGTCCTACAAAGCACTGCTTCCTAGAAATGTGTACACTCCCAGGGTGAAATGTATTTGGTTTACATTGCAATGGAAAATTCTGCCTCTGTTTGGGTGAATGATGAGGCATGATCTGTGTGAGTCTGACTCACAGCTAATCCTCATCTAAAGATAATAAAACACCTCATTCATTCCTTCTCATTCTGAGAACATTGATTGAGTATGCACTAAATACCAGACACTGGCTTATGCATACCATACTTGAGGATTACTAAAGTAGACAGCACAGTCCACAAGCATATCTACCACTGTAGACCATGTTAAGTAAGGGAACAGAGCTCGGCTCCACATGCAGATCTACCACTGTAGACCATGTTAAGTAAGGGAACAGAGCTGGCTCCACAAGCATATCTACCACTGTAGACCATGTTAAGTAAGGGAACAGAGCTCGGCTCCGGAATCATCCTTTGCTGAAGCTCAGGGGATGAACAAAAGTCCAGGAGACACAGCAGAAGAAAGACAACTGTCAAGTTCATCGAGCCTTTGACAGCAACAGTGTTGCATCCCAGCTAAGCCTGTAAGCGATACAAAGCTCCTCTGTGATTAGCAATGGGGACCAGTGCAGTCTTCTGGCCTCTCCCCAATATATTCTGATGGGCACGATTCATTTCTGACAAAGCCCTGGAAGCTTCCTGGAGAAGCATTTAGACCTCAATTTACCACCTGCCATCGGATACATCTGATTCTTTTCACCTGTCTCATCAAGGAAGAATCAAACCCACTCATACAACTGTTCTCAAACCTTTTCTTCCCTGTGGCTTCAGGCAATTCATTCCCAGAAGCTTCCTCTGGCTCAGAGGTGTACCCTTGTCAGCCAACCACACCTTCCCCACCAAACTATCTTAACTCTTGTTTCCTCTTGCCTGTTGTGGTGGTTTGAAAGAAAATGGCCCCCAAAGGGAGTGGCCTTGTTGGAGGAAGTATGTCACTGTGAGGACGGGCTTTGATGTTTCTTTTGCTCAAGATTCCCTCAGTGTGCCTGTAAGTTGACCTCTTGATCCCTGCAAGCTAAGATATAGCCAGCACCAAGTCTGCCTGCATGCTGCCATGCTCCTCATCATGATGATAACAGACTGAACCTCTGAAACTGTAAGTGAGCCACCCCAACTAAAGATTTCTTTATAAGAGTTGCCGTGGTCATGGTGTCTCTTCACAGCAACAGAAGCCCTAACTACGACACTGCCCATTGCATCTCTTTGGATATCCACAACATCATACACTTGGCAACATTTTCACATTGCACACTTGCTGTACCTTGTAGTTCAGGCTCCCATTCACTATTCTCCCTAGAGCGCTCCCAATGGCCAGGCATGTCTTCTTAACCCCCACATGCCAGGGTTCCACGCCCAGCTCCTGTCTTTCTTAAATGTCAGGATCTGGCATTATTTCTCTCTACCACTTGGTTATGTAAAACCTTAACATAGGACAAAGTGGATAACATAATCTGTTATACAGATCCAAAGGCACTTAGATAGGTCATAAGGCCCACACACCTGTGCCGAAGCACACTCTTTGAAATGTCGCCCACCTTGGGTGTTTATGTCTATAAAGTGCCTAGGACACCCCTTAAACGTATTCTCCAAGGCTGTGCCATCAACTCTTTTCTAGATCACTTGTGTCCTTAGTAAACTCCTGTTTTGATCTCAAATATCAGCCTTCTGTGGATAAATACCAAACTCACACCATGCTCTGCACCCCACAATTCTCAGAACATCTAGGACCCCAGTCTCCCACATGCTCCAGACATCCACATCACTCGGTATTTTTGGTGTTTTGGTTTATGTCTCCAGGTCCTCTCTGACCTCCATAAATCCAAGCTCTTACTACTTTGCTCTGTATCACTCCATCACTTCCTGCTTTCCAGCTCTTAGAGCCTTTAGGACTCACCCAAGTACCTGTCATGTGGGTCTAAATTCAGCCTTAAGCCATGACTGATCCTATCTCACACCTGTTCACAAACACGTGGTGGCTGCCGTACTCTGAATAAAGTCTGAAACCCAGGTTATGACGTCCAGAGACACCTATAACCTAGTCGGTGCCAAGTGTCCCCTGGCGGGCAGCCTGTGGTCCAGACAGCCACGCCTGGTTGCTCCCGAAGGGCGTGCACTGTCATTGGACTTCTCCGAGGCCGGTGAAGATGCTGTCTCTTCCAGGAAGCTTTTCCGGCCTTATCTGGATGGCCAAACACAACCCATAGGGTGCCTTGTGGCACATGTGACCTTTACCACAGTGACTTACCTACGTATCTTCCATCTCACATAAGAGTGTAAATACCATGAGGGAAAGAAGAGGGAAGAAATCTTTTCTTACAGTATATTGTTTCTGTAAAGTTTTTTAATAGTTCACAGGAACTTCAGGAAGTAGAATGCAATGGTATTGCAGGTCAAGGTTAAACTGACAATGTCCTCAGCCCCAGCCACAAATCAAGAGGCCCTCACTGTGGGCAAGGTACTTCCAGTACTGTCGTCTCAATTCTAGAGAGCTAAGCATGATCAGTTTGACTTTAAAAGAAATCTTCTCTGCGCGCGTAGAGACTGGGGGCGAACCCCAGGCACTGCCCACTCTTTTATTGAGGCAGGGGCTCTCGTTGACCTGGAACTCGCCAAGCAGGCTAGGGTGGCTAGAGGCCAGGGGTGTCTCTGCTTCCCCAGAGCTGGGGTCACAAACGCACCATAGTGCCCAGCTGTGTCTTATGTGGATTCTGAGACTCAAATGATCGGAACTCTGACTGACTGACTGAGCCATCTTGCCAGTCCTATCTTTTTTTTTTTTTAATTTTTTTTATTTTTAGATATGCATTCCCTCTACCTGAATGAAGTGACAGGAACTGAGGGCCACACTGTGAAGGATAAAAGGCAATGATCTGAGGTACCCAGCTCTTTCTTCTTTCTACTAATCTTAAATTCCAGGTAGAAAAAAAAAATCCTAGAAACTAAACTTTCATGTATTTGAATAAAACAAAAATGGAGAAACGGGAGTTATTTTCATAGAAAATGAAAGGTGGCAATAATAATAATAATTATTATTGCTGTCCTTATCATTACTGAAGATTTATTTCCCTTTCACGTTTGAAATATTAATGTCCTCAGGGCCTGGGGTCACATGTCTAGCTGAGTGACATGACCTTTTGCAGTTTTGGTTTCTTGTGAGAACACTGATATTTTGAGAACCCGAAAGACCCACTTGCAGAAGAGACATAGACATAGTTAAGAAGAGACATAGATGGGCAGCAGAGGAGACCAGGGGGGAGCAGAAGCCGTCGTGAGCCTTCTGTGTGAGCCTTCTCAGGGTTTTATACTAGCCACAGCCCACTACGACTGATAATATTTTTATTACAGACAGAAGTGGCCACACTCAGTTTTCACAAAGCAAACATTATCTGTGTAACACGCACTCAGATGAAGAATTCAGGCAGGGGAAGCAGGGTCCCAGCGAGCACCCTGGTCCTCTTGGTCCCACTGGCTGGCTACATTTTCAGGAAAGCTCCAGTCATCACACAGGAGACCGTGTGCTTCCAGAAGCCTGTTCTGGCAGCAATCGTCATTTCAAAGCAGGAGGGGGAAAATGTGTGTGAGGGAGTAATTTTGTGTGTAGGAGAGAAGCGTTTCTAATTTTCAGTCCCGCGAGTGTGAGGGGAAGAAGGGAAACGTGACAGAGGGGAAGGACTCAGGCAAAGCCTTCCTGGCTCCTCTTCCCTGGCAGGGGCTGGAAGGAGTCCAGAGACAGGCCATTCTGAGGACTGATGCTGTGGCCTGTCTCTGCCTTCCCCAGCGCAGGCCAGCGCAGGTTACACCCCATGACTATGGAGAGTGAATAGGGGGTGTAATCGTGAGTAGGAATTAGCCAACAGCAGCATGTTTCTCGAGAACCTGCTATTGTATTGAACATACTGTTTTATCTCCTTGCACTTTTAACCAGTGAGGAAGGTGGAATGTCACAGACTGAAGTAAGCGCACTGGTGGTCCTCACCTCCACAGCTCTGGCAGCCAGGGAGGAAGGGACCAGGGAAGGAACAGCTCCCCTCCATTGCCCTGACAAAGTGCACAGGCCTGTTGCTACTTTTTCTTGCCTTCTAATTCATCAAAATAGGCAGTGCAGACGAGAATGGCCAACAGTTAGTTCTACAGCCACAGAGCCGTTAGCCCAAGAGTCTGCCCACCCCTGGAGAGGGAAGTCAGTCAGGCATCTACAGGGTACTGAATGGTGACATTTCCCAACTCTGCACATTGAGTTCTCCCAGGCCAGGATTTCTACAGCCATCGGCCCCTCAATTACTTTTCCTCTTCAATTATTTAATCTGGTCTGGGTTATGTAACATACATTTCAGCCTGAGGTGGGGGATTTGTGCTATTTAGTGGTCAGTGAGAAAATTAGCAGTTTTCATTGAAAAGGTAAAATTTCAGTGTGGCAGGGTGTGGGTAGGGTTTCTTTGACACTGATAAAAGCAGCAGTTGGGTGGGGTAGAGGGGGGGAAGGAGACAGAGGCAGAGAGGAAGAGGGAGGGAGAGGGAGGAGAGGAAAAAGAGGTCCCAGTGTGTGACAGAACAGAGGCCTAGTGATCTTCAGGTTAAACATCAACCTAAGGGGTTTCCTAGCAGAAGTCTACCTCAGAGCAGGTCTGGAAGGCTTGCAGCATGCCCTGGTTTTCTCCACATTAACACCTGGTTGGAGCAGGGAGCCAGCTAGGTGGTCTCCTCCCTCCTTTACCCTGGGTTCTCTGAGTAGGCCAGGCATAGCTGAGGGAGAGAACCAGAAAACCCTTCCTTGTTCCTCCTTCTTCAGGAAGGGAGGGGAGGTAGGCACAGCCTGCTGCTGACTGGAGCTGAGATTAATTAGTTCCTTCGGTGACCTTGGCACCTACTGATGGTACAGTGGGTCTCTGAGTGTCTGAGAAAGAGGGCCATAGCTCAGGACTGGGCAGTACTGCAGAAATGATGGCCACGTGGGTGGAACTGAGGAAGAAATGCAAACTGAAAAGTGAAAGGCAACCCAAACCCTGCGCGTCATCTTTGAAAAGCAACTCAGTGTGTTCTACCCACTGTGTGACACGGTATTCCTCTCTGCGTGCATACCATCTACATCTTTGCTGGCTGATCCAGCTATCATTTTCAGACCAATGTCCTGATCTATCCATCATTTTTAGACCAATGTCCAGCATGCTAGCAGATGTTTTCCAGAGGCAACAGCAGCATATTATTGGGGTAGAAGATGATAATTTTAAAGTATTGTGGAACATGCATCTGCTTTTCCGATTGTTTTTGGACCTGAGCAGATCTGAGGAGAAATGGTGCTCAACCCTTCCTCTGTCTTTGCGGGCTCAGTATTCCACAGGGATCCACCATGGGCTAAAAATGCCTGAATAATGTGGTGTGTGTCCCGGGTTGCCTAAATGAAAGTATTATATCCTGAATAAGGGAGGTGCCATAATGACCCGCCTAGAAGCTTACAGACTCTCATATGCAAAGGACTGGCCTTCTGTGGAGACATGTGGCCAGCTTAGGAAGCGCATCAGGAGCTGGAACAGGGTGAGCATTGAAGGTGACCGGAGCCACGCTCCCATTTCAGCACAGGGAAGAATTTTCTAAGCAAACATTGTGGTTTATGTGCATCTGGGGTTGTGATGGTCTACACTCCGTGCAGTTGTTAGAAGCTGCTTGTTAGGGTTCTGGGAGAGGCTGGGTAGGACCTGCATCACTCAGGAACTTTTCCACTGGAGGCTTCCTTCTGATTTTTCATCTGGGTGTCAGGGAAAGTGCCGTCCCATTCTAATATGTCTCCCAACGCCTCCCCCATTCTAGTTCCTGAGTGCCAAGAGCAGGCTAGCGGCTGGAGTACAAGCCATGGGAAGTAAAGAGTTAAAAAAGACCAAAGCTGTCCAATGGCCCCAGCAGCCCCAGAGGCAGCGGGTCCCTTTGATCCTGTTTCTTAATTGCAGCTTAGTTGCACCAGGGAACTTTAAAGAAGAGAAACAGGGAGACTTGAGAGATAGGGCTTGTTTTGTTTCCTGAGGGGATGGTCTTTGTGGCGGCTGCCAGGAAGCTGGTACCCCAGGGCTCAAGTGATGGGTTTCCTAAACAAAAATGCATCCTGTCTCCCATCCAAGCAGCGGATCTGAAGGGATACCCAGGAATACTAAATCTCTGGAGGCCACTTGGTAAGGATGCTAGGAACAGGGTTGGGCAGGAGAATCAGCAGGAGAAAGAAGTCCATAGCTAAGCACAGCACTAGGCAGAGGAGACCACGGATATCCCAGAGCAGCTACACTGGAGCAGTGAACCCTTGGAGGAGGACGGAACTTCCGGCAGGAAACACACTGCCCTGGCTGGGGTGGGGGGGTGGGACGGAAGACGGAAAGTGTTCCTAGCCAGGTGGCAAAGGCCAATCAATGATCCTAACCGATAGGAAGGCTGGGGCAGAAAGACTGCAAACTCGTGACCAGACTGAATATTTTAGCAAGACCTTGCCTCAAAACTAAAAGTAGAGAAAGACCAGCATGTAGCTCAATGGATTTGCCTAGTGTGAGAGAGGCCTTGGGCCTATCCCCAATACCCCACCATCCCACCATGCACACAAACATGTTTCTAGGAATTCTCTCAGATAGCAATGTCAAAACGGCACAAAACTCCTCAGACTTGAATAAAGTTCTCTCTCTCTCTCTCTCTCTCTCTCCTCTCTCTCTCTCTCTCTCTTTTTCTCTCTCTCTCTCTCTCTCTCTCTCTCTCTCTCTCTCTCTCTCTCTCTCTCTCTCTCTCACACACACACACACACACACACACACACACACACAGCTGAAAAGTAACAAAAGGCCAGCTAATTCTCAACAAATAATGGAGATAATTCCCTGGCCATGACCTGGTACTACACCGAGTTCCTTTGTGAAAAATGTCCCTGGCTAAGAAATGACTTCCTGTCTGCAGAGTATGCCGGCACTTCCTGTCTGCAGAGCACACCGCACTGGCTTTGTCTGTCTAACTCCACAGGGAGTAGGTGTGCCGTGGACATTTTCTGAAGCAAGCCCCCTTTGCAGTCCCCAAGGAGGCATTCTTGCCTGAGGTGTCAAATCCTGTCAAGGTGCGTCTCACCTTTGTTCTGCCCCTGATTAGCTTGTGACTTTGGCAGGTAACTCTCTCCCTGTGCTTCGCTTTCTTCATAAAACGTTTTAATGGAATTAACGGACACAGCTCTCAACAGAGGCTGGCTATATAGCAGGCACTCAGTATGCTCGATGAACCTTTGCTCTGTTTCATTCTTAAAAGGTTATTGGTCAATTAAAAAGCATGCCCCACCCCCACCATCTGTACGTGGACTAAACAGGCAATCAGGCAGGAAAGACTTCCCCTAAATCAGTTTAGCTCCATTCCTGGCTCCAGGAAAGGGAGAGCCTTGCTGGAGATAGAGAAAGAGGAAGCGCCCAAGAGGAGAGAGGACTGATGGGCACAAGCTACGAGACATAACAAGATGTAAGATCTCTACGGAGGCCTGGACTTCCCCTGTGCGCTCTACCGGTGTCTTCGTTTGTAGGCTGTAACATGAATGCAGTGGGGTTGAACACGCCATGCCGAAAGCACATGGCCCATCCTATTTACTCTTCACACCCTTTGGAGAGGACAAGGCGAGGAAGATGTTCTCTACATCTCAAGGTAGAGCGAGACTGACAGAGTCCTTCAAACTCATTCACTGAGTGTTTAAGGTATGGGGTAGATACATTTTTGGTCTTTAAATCCACCCACTGCCTAGAAAAAAAAGTGGGGGGTTATTCTTGGCTGATTTGTAAAACATGTGTTTCTTCGGGAAGAAAAAATGGGGAATCTCTTAAAGCAGATACCTAAGACTCAGAGGCCGTGCCTGGGGGTGGCGATCAAACTTCTTATACAGGTTGTGATCACAGACACAATGATCACAGACATCTTCGGCATAGGAGATGTCCACAGACGACTCTATGTAGTCACTTGTCGTCACCACTGCCTTCACCTTTCCCGTCCTAGCTAGAGTAGCTTAAGACTAGGAAGTGACATCGGTATGATCTGACCTCTAAGGGAGACTCAGCACCCTGCAGAAGCTACCCAGACTAGTGGCTGCTGGCCTCTACCCTACATGGGCTCTTCAGGTGAGCTATCCCAGACTCATCAGCTACTGGCAGGCATTTTTCTGCAAGCTGCCCCAGTGTTCCAGAGGCTCCGGGTGAGTAGGATGAGTGGTATCATCATCTCCATCCTCTGGGAGCTTGTTAGAAAAGCAGAGTGTTAACCATCCTGCCCCCCCCCCCCCACCTACTGAATCGGAATCTGTGTTCTTAATAAGATCCCCAGGTGACCTGCAGGTACATGGATGCTGGAGAAGTACTGTTCTGGTTTAGTCCTGGGAGGCATCTGGCAAGCGGGTCCCAACCACACCAAACACTTTTTCAACCTGAGAATTTGTTTCCAGGCAGTCCTTATGCTGAGTTCAAGAGAGACCTCCAGACCCAGGAAAAACAAGACACCCAGTGTCTGGTGACACGTCACTTTGGAATTACCATCCTAACTAGCGACATCCCGAAAATACGTATTTTAAAAGGCAGATGCAAAAGTCTCAATAATTTTGCTTTTAAATGCTCTCCCTCTGAAAATCTATTTCTTAAGTCACCTATACATATGGAAGATGCAGCTAGGAATGTTCTCTTATACACCCACTGTTCTGTAACTTTAAACATGACTATAAACAAATGCTTGCCTCCAACAGGACCATTGCCAGAGACTCCTGCTTAAGAGGGTGAAATACATGTAGGAGGCTGTGATCATTAATTTTGATTGTCAACTGGATGGGATTTAGAATTACCATGGCAACAAACCTCTGGGCATGTCTGTGGAGGAGTTTTGAGATTGAGTGAATTGAGATGAGAAGACCCACCCTAAACGTGGAGGGCACCATTCCAAGGACTGGGGGGTGGGGTGGGGTGTCCTCAGCTTTCTTTTCCAGTCCTGATTGTGGATGTGATGCAGCCAAATCTGTCAGGTCCTGTTATCCTAGCTTCCTGCACTGATGGCCCATACCCTCAAACCGTGAGCCACAATGAACCTGCCTTTCATCAGGTGCTTTCATTGGGTGTTTTGACCAGCAACAAGAAAAGTAAACAAATGATTCTTGTGGATTCATGGAGATTAGGATATGGTCCTCAAGAGTTTTGCTTACTTGTTTTTTTAAACTATCTTGTTCTTTTATGTCTACCTAGTTTCCTGATTCTTTGCTCCTAGCTTCTTCTGGGCCACCAACTACTTTTTTCAAGGCTCACCATTGGTCAATTGTTTCTCCTTAATGTTCCCTCTTTCCATGTGGTAGTGAGTATCCATGACATCAACTCTAGCTTCAAAACAGCTGTCTCAGGCTTTGAAACCGGCAGCCTGGGGCCTGGGTTGCTCTCCACCCCCTCTCCACCCGCTTCCCTCCTTGTCAAGTGTCTACAACTCCACAGACTACCCCATTATTGGCTAAAAGTGCTGTGTTGAAAGCTCACAGCTCATCATCTCTCCTCCTCCAACCCTGTTCCCACTGGCTAGTCTCTTGCTCTCACTATCTGCTTTTCAGTCACGGCACCATCAGTATCTCTTATGATAGAGCTATAATGTGTTTCGAGTTTTCCTGAGCTCTGGCTAGCTTCTCTTGTTTTCTCTGTTCTGATGTCTTTTGGATCTCCTCCTCCACTTTCATCTACCTCTTCCCTACGTTGTGCCTGGAATATTGTAAAATTTTTGTCCAGTGGCATCACTCATGACAAATGGTCTAACCTCAAACCCTATCTTAAAAATCCCAATAAAATCTTTAGGAAGTGTTATATTGTAGGATAAAAACACTAAACTCTGCTGCATGGCTCTTCGGCTCCACCCTGTTGATTCCAACTGTCCCATGCAGCCTGATTGCTCACTATCCCCTAACCCTGACTCCCTAGTCGGCAAAGTCAATCTCCGTGGTCCCTTACCCCCGCCAGTATTCCCCCTCCCTGAGCTGTTGATCCCTGGGCTCCCCATGCCTCTTGATCATTCAGTTCCTATTATAAAACATGATCTTAAATCAGAAACCATCCGAACAGTAGTTCCTTAATAACAATGCCAATATGATCTATACATTATCAAATACATATGAAAATTGACAGTTTAGAACACTAAGTAATATATAAGTTGCACTCTCCCCTTACTATTAAATAATCTTATCCTTGGCCTGGGGTATTGACTTTCCAAATTAGAAAGGCTGATGTGGACAAAATGCTTGCATTTACAGCCAATCAAGGTATCCCTTCTCCATGAAGTCCTGTCTACTTTCTGACCCAAACACAGCTCTTCTTTCCCAAATTCTCAGAACGTTAAAACTGTAAGCACTAAATCATCTATACCATATGCACTTCCCTAATACTTTTAGTTTGATTAATTGAAGCTTGCATTTAGGATGCCAGAAATTTATAGATTTTTTTAAAGGATAATTCAATCTCTTAATTAAAAACATTACTATCTTCTCCAGATTGCTAGGGTCGGGCTCTGCTCAACTGTGTAATATGCATTGTATGAAAGCTTCAAGTCAGACCACAGTGTGATTCATTTGGCTCATTAAATGTCCTGTGTGTAAATTTCCATTGGTTTAAGGACTACCTTTTCCACTTCGGGGCTACTAAAACTTGTAGTATATTATTTAACCTCACTCAAATCCTGTTTTCATTTAATTTGTTAAACAGGAAGTGGGGGTTCTGATCACTAGAGGAGATAATAAACATCAAATCTGAAATACCATATATCTGTAAGATGTCACCATAACTATTACACTTAGAATTTACTAGAGACTAAGTGAGTCTGAAATTTCTAAAACAATTTATCTTTCTACCTTGAGACTTCAGTTCTTTCTATAAGTTATTTAATTTCATCTCTCTTTTATTTATTCAGCTGAAAAATCTACAATTACGTTACCTATAGGACTTGGGACTCTCAGAGGCCTTAGTTTAAGTCCTAGCCATGCTGGACTTTTGCCATGATGTGGCTGTTACCAAATCTTCAGAGTTCTTTTCTTCTATCAGCAAACTGGGAGCACTATTGATCTGGTGGGGCTCTGACAATCTTCTAAACTCCAGTTGCATAAGATATATGTAAAGCATCTCGCTTGTAAAGAATGCCCCTAAAATAGCCACACACACCCCATCTTTCTAGCAGTTTAAGAGACTCGGTGAGATGTTCTCTGAGGAACAGAAGGCTGTGAAGTTGCTGTCATTGTTGACTTTGGTTATTCTCTGGCCTTCAGGGCATTCACAACCATTCACGAATTGTGCATTCTAGAAACACCTCACAGCTGTGTGACTGGGTTGGGGTATGGGGTCAGCATTGGCTTTATGCCGAAGCTTACTCAAGTAATCCGAGCTGAGAAATCTACCTCTCTGAGGGCTTTACCTTTATGCTGTCTAGGTTTAATGTTGTCTACGAAAGTACTTAGGTGGCGACATGACTCTGTATCCGCACATCTGGTACCTGGGACATTCAAGAGTTTTTCTTGTGCTTTCAAAATCCAAGTCAATCAACCACAGAGGATGGGGGAAGTATAAAAGCACACACACACACACACACACACACACACACACACACACACACACACACTAGCCCAGGCTGGCCTAGAACTCACTATGTAACAAAGCATGACTCTGAACTTCTGGTCCTTCTGCCTACAGCTCTTGAGTGCTCGGATTACAGATCTACTCCACCATGCCTGGTTGTCTGTGGTACTGGGTAAGGACTGACCCAAGGCTTCAAGTATGCCCGAGATGCCCTCTACCAGCTGGGGTATATCCCCGGTTCTCTAACAAATAAAAGTTTTAAAACCTAATAATAACTCAGCTCCTGGAGTTTTACCCAGAGAGCCTTAATCTAGGTCCCCACTTTTAACTCCTCACTGGGGCTGTTAATGGAGACAATGCCAGCAAAAGCCCTGGTCAAGGGCAAGGAGCCCCACATCTGTTGATTATTCTTCTGAGGACAAGCTGTGCTTTGCTCTTATCTTGTTTGTAAGGATCTGTTTTCCTACCCTTTGTGTGCTGCAGACAGCTCAAGGAAGAGACTCGCCATGTCACACAGTCTCTCCCGTTCCCACTAAGGTGACTCTCAGGGAAGAGACTCGCCATGTCACTCAGTTTCTCCTGTCCTACTAAGGTGACTCTCAGGGAAGAAACTGGCCATGTCACACAGCCTCTCCTGTCCTACTAAGGTGACTCTCAGGGAAGAGACTGGCCATGTCACACAGCCTCTCCTGTCCCACTAAGGTGACTCTCAGGGAAGAGACTGGCCATGTCACACAGCCTCTCCTGTCCCCACTAAGGTGACCTACACCCCCCAGCTCTTCATCAGCCAGTTTCCATGGATGCTCCTAACCTGGGCCCAGCTCCTTCAGCAACGGATACCCAGGGCTGATTTAGAAAAAAAAAAAAAAAAAAAAAAAAAAGCTTTAAAGAGAGAGGCTGCGTTCTGAGCCTTCTCCCTCAGCTCTGCACTAACTGTGTCCTTCAGCCTCACATAATTTGTCTTCGTCCAAAGAAAATATGTCCAGGGGCAAAATCCCCCAAACGACCACCATCAAAAACAACTTAAAGAGGAGGAAATCAACTAAAACAAAACAACAACAACAACAAAAACCCTGCATTTAAGAAAGAATGCGGGGAAGTATAATCCTCCAGAGGCAGCATCGGGTTTCCTCATAATTGCATCATGGGCTGTTGGGGGCAGGCAGCAGCTCAGAAGTGGGAGAGGGTCTAAGATTTCCTTTTGTTCTGGCTGGCATTTAAGGCTTTATAAATGATTTGCCCAGGGTCCCTTGCCACTGCAGGCTGAAGCTCTGGTTGCTGAGACTCTGAAAGCTCCCACAAGCTCTCTGTGCTGGATGTTTCAAGCACCCTGACACCATGGCTCATCTCCCTCTATGTTAATCATACATCACTGATGGTTAAGAAATCCAGCAGAGCTGAAGAAAGTGCAGATAGCTAAGTAGAGATGTCTGTAATCTAAAAACCTCTTTAAAATCTGTTTTGTTCTGGCCCTAATTACCAGAATTATGTCTAGATTAAAATCAATATCTGATGATTAAAAATGCTAACTTAATAATAGCTAATAACGATGTTTTAAAGCCTTTGAAATTTGGGGTTTATGGCAGGTGTATTTGTGCTTATACACAAAGGCAGGTACTAGGTAACTGTGTTCTAACAAATGCAAGAGCCTGCCCAAAGGATGTTTAACAAACACTTGTTGATTGATTGATGGAATAGCTGACCCAAGAGACCTTAGACAATGCGTTCTTTCTCGAAACACTAACGCACACTGTTGAGTCCAAGATGTTTTGTCATATTGAGGGGGAGTAAGAGAAGGCCAGCTGAAAACTGTCCACCAGCCTGGGGCTCAGGCCCCGCAAAGACAGCTGAGGCCTTATCAAACATACCTGTTTTTACTCAGTGCCTCAGTGGAGGCGGGGCCTAGCGATGACGAAGCCCAGCCCTCGGAGGCCCAGGCCTGGAGCAAGCACTGCTGGGAATCACCTTTGACTCCCCACTGAGATGATTACTCTTGCTGCAAGGGACATTTTGCACACATTTTCAAGAAGGAAAACAAAAACTGGTCTGACTGAAATGCTGGAAGCGACAATAGTACTGTAACCGATTGCCCCCAAGCCCAGCTAGGACTCCATCCTTCCAAAGCGGGGAAATCCAAGTTCCCTGCTCCACACAGCAGTGGGAACGCGTGTATCTGCCTGTCTGAGTGGCTCTTTCCAGAAAGGAAGCTCTCGGGTTCCTGACCCTTTATTTGTTTTCTGAGGTCTCCTCCCTGCTCTCCTCAGAGCTTCAGACTGGGCCTCTGCAGCTTCTGTGGGAAGGGAAAACTGTCCTGTTCTCTGTGCAGTGGTGACCTTGGGGTTCTTCTGGGCTCCCGGGGTTGACTTTTGACCTGCAGATCTGTCGTGATGGAGGCTCCTGTCTGCTGTCCTCACCCCCACTGCCCACCTGCTTCCTCTTGGCCAGCTCTCTGTCTGACGGACCAGACCAGGAGTAGCTGTTAAGGACCCAAGGGCCTCTCAGGAATAGCTCTCTGTGGAGGTGCTGAAGGCACCCAAACTATGTTCTCCACAACTACTGCCTCTCATCCCCGTACCATCTCTTCATTAACAAGAACCCAACGCCCACTGCAAAGTCCTCTTCCTGCTTCTGCACCGCTACTCTTTTGTTATTTTGGAAAACATAAACATGTCAGCCTGTCTTTCTTCCCATATTTTTTTTCTTGCTGGTAAGAGAAGGGAAGAAGGAAGGCAGAGAACACGTGGGTCGGGTTGACCTACTCCTTCTACAGGAGGAATTCGCTTAAGCTCAGTATCTAAATCCTCTTCTCCCGATTCCTGCTTGAAATCCTGAGTACCTGCTCTTGGATTTCTATGGCGCTCCCCGAGCGCGGGACTGGCTGGGAGCCATGTGATATTGATTTGTTTTCACCATGGCAACAGCAAATTAAAACAACGAGCAAAGAGAAGGCAGGCTGTGAGGCAGGAGCGCGACGTGGCCAGTGTATTTCACAAGCGTCCTTTTCTCCCTTCCACCCAGTTTTCTCTTGTATTCACTCCACTTTCACAAATTTCAGACAAGAGTCAAAGTAAAAATAGCACTGAACACTTGGGTCACTACAGCATGGTGATGCCTCCTGTTTGTGGGAAGAGGCCGGCTCGCTCAGCCTCTAGAGCGTTAGACCAGATCACTTTCGGCTCTAAGGCACGATGATGCCTACTGTTGGAAAGAGGCCGGCTCACCTAGCTTCTAGAGCATTAGATCAGATCGATGGAGGAAATTCAAACAACCACGCTTGGAAATTTCATTTGTTGGTTTAGGCATACACATCCTTAGAAAACGTATATGGAATTGACAGAGACTAGAGGGTTTTGTATTTGTGGTCTTATATCCAGACACCCTAAGACATTGCCGACAACGTCTCCACACAGAGGTCTCTTCCCTTTGTACTTTACACAGCTCATAATGCCAGGAGACAAACAACTTTTGTTATTGTTGTCTGTACAAGATCCTTTCCCTGGAATTCTAGAATGAGGGAAAGTGTAATAAGTACTACATGTTCTTTGACAAGAGAGAAACTGAGGTAGGCGCTTGCTCAAGGCCACATTGAGTGAGTGGTGGGAAGGAGGAGGCCGGCTGGGAGCAGGGACTCCTGGGAACTGCAGTGTCCTCTAACCCAAATTCTTTCTTTGAAAGGCAGCTCAGTGCGCACCACCCTTTCCCCTGATCTGTACAATCAGAGTCTCTCCGGACTGCCACCTGTGACGCGGGGTTAACAGCAGGCCGTATTGTGTTTCATTCCCTTTGAACCCTCTGCCCTAGGACATGGGGCTTTACCCGTGGAAGCGGCTGCCAACCGCCAGCCAGGCAACCTTGAACTTGGTGGCATAACCTGGGCCTTGATAATGGTTCCAGGGGAGCTAGGAATGCCCCCCACCCCCCACCCCACCCCAACCCCGGCCCGGGGATGGTCCACATAGATAGCCTTACAGAGCTGCACCCCCACGGGAGAGTTAGGCCAGAAAGAAAGTGAAATTCAGCTCCCCAAGGCTCCCCATGGCTTTTCACTAGCCAAGCCAGAAGCCTGCAGAAACCTGCGCAGACAGGCAGGTAGGAGAAGCCACCCCATTTGGCCTGTGAAGGGGGATGGATGGGCTGTGGGTTTAAATGGGAAGACATAACTCAGGTCCTGCCAACTGGGAGTGCGAATGTTCCTGGCCTGGACAGAGAGAAATATTCCTCTCCACAAGCTGAATAAAAGAACACACAGCAGAAATAGTTGGGGGATGACGTCAGAAGTTCTGGGCTAGTGTCCTGCACTTCTCCTTGAAAGTAAAAACAGTGGGTCTAGAAGAATCTACGTGGCATCGCCCTTCTGTAAATGAACGCGGCTGCCCCTCAGAATGGAGAGGAAGAAACTTCCCCTTATGTAGACTGTAAAAATGTCTCCTGCTTCACTTTTGTTCCACATTGTCGCCTAAATATACATATTTTCCTACTTAATCTTTGTCTTTTAAAGGGACAGTAAGACTTTTAGAGGAACGTTGGAACATTCCCGGGGGTGGCGGTTAGGCAAGTTGTTTTTTTTTTTTTTCTCCTCCGCTTCAGCGCTTGCTAACTATTCTAAAAATGTTACACATTTATTGTAAACACATGCTTCCAAGGCCTAACAAAAAAGCATGGTTTCCTCATGCCTGGCAGAAATTTAAAACGGAAAAGGGCAGAAAGAATTCTTTAACACAGAGAGATCTTTTCCTTCTCCTGGGCCAAGTGTGTTAAAAATAAATCTGCTTCAACCTTTCTAGCCGCTGCTTCTCGGCAAGAAAGTTGATCTGGCTGGGCATAGTGAGAACCCAGCTTTAAAAGCTAGCCTGCTCTCATTAAATTATTCTGCTGGCTGTGTGTTCTCATTAAAAATGCATACAGATCAGATAATTGCAGTAAGCAGTATTAACCCAGCTTTACTTTTGAATATAATGGTCCCACTTTTAAGCTGGAAACAAAGACGGAGGCTGCCAGGAAAAGCAATGTAAACATTGAACTACAGTGTCTAAGACTAGCCAGGAAGCTACCTCTGGCTTGGTGGTTAAAATGTGCTTTTGAAACTCAATTAAAGCCGTTGCCCTGGAGCACCAGGGTGGCCCCCAATTTCTAAGAAACAGAAATATTTCGGTTCCAAACGTTCAACCGATGATTATTTACCATGATTATGTTTTTAATTCTTAATTTCAAGTATGTTTTCAAAGAATAGGATCCATGTAAACTTTATCCTGTATCTCACTATAGCAGTAAAAACATTCTCTAAGAAAATAATGGCCAGAATCTCTCAAGTAATTAAAAAATAATGATAAATGGGTCTGTTCTTTAAATAAATAAATAAAACCCTCGGTTTTATGCCTCACCCCCAACCGGGCGGCGTAGATTCCGGCTCTGCCACATCTTGTTCTCAAATCCAAATGTTACGTAAAACTCCAGGGTTTCCTGCGAGTATTCCGTTCGAATTAGTGGAATCCGGTCTCCCTGGCTTCCCTAAGCACACACATGGAATGCAGCATACTGCAGCAAACTCTAAACATTTAAAAAAAAAAAAAAAAAAAAAAAAGGTGGGGGGGTCCTCCTACCTTGTTTAGCTCTGCTTGTCCTCCTCATGTACAGTAACCCCAAGAACATCTGGCAGGACCGAGTGGCCGCGGCTTCTCCACCGCATCATGAGGAAGAGAGGTCCATGCAAGGAGTTCTCCGTCCGTCCCTGTTTATTGTACTCTGCGAGCCGCCGGCTGTGGCTGGAAAATTTTACCTTCAGATGATGAAGCAAAGACAGTCTAAACTCTGTTGCTGTGAGCTGCAGCCCTTCCTTCCCACAGGCCCCGCCCAGGCGCGGCCAGCCAATCCCTGGCCAGCTCGTCAGTCCTCCTCGTCTGAAACTGGTCCTCATAGGATGACTGACACAGCAACCCAGCGCTGGCAGGGTCTGAAAACAGTGCGTCCATACTGATGGAAGAGGGATCTCCCTCTCCGAAGAAAGCAGTCATAGCACCGAGACAAAGTGGTACATAATTGGCAGAGCACAGAGACGGGTAGCTCAGACAAACACGCTTCGAGACAGCCAGCCCAGAACTGGGAGATGCATCGTAAATACTCCGGGAGACACGAAACTCCTAAGATGGCCAGGAAATACAGTAGTTGTTCCCCAAACTGAAGTCCTTACTGCCGGTTGACAAAAAGCATAAGGATAGAGACGTATGTATAAAGAAAATAATTCAATGTTTGTCACGGAAAGTAATACCTTACGAAATACATGCATGCATTTTCCATGACTGAGGAAGATTATCACCAAGTCCCAGTACCCATTCAAGACCAGAACATGCTTGCAGCCCCAGCACACAGCTTTGCTAGAGATCTGCTGTCGCTGCAGTGGTTACTTCCTGGAACCCATCTGTCTTCCATCTAAGTTTCCAGAGCGATAGGGACTTCAGTTAGGGAATGCCGAATGACAAAATGGATATCTATACATTAAGCTTTGAGGCTGCTAGCTGGCACCCACTAGAGGATTAGGTGTGCTGTAACCGTCTTAGATGCCATCTGATAAATACTCCTGCCTTGGCCCACAGTGTCCCTAATGCAGCGATAACTGCGGGAAGGTGTTGACTGCTGAGCACACAGGAAGCTTGTCTAAGGGGCATCCTCTGTCTCAGTCCGCAGAAGATGACCCAGAAGATGCTGGGATTTCCCCCAAGACAAAGCAAGAAAAAAGAACAGAAAGGGTTATTTTCCCCCCAGTCAACAGCATTTCTGCACGCTTTGAAAACAAAAACAAAAACATATGGCATTTAGAAAACACAATAAGCACACATTTTCCTTCCACAAAACACAACGTTTTGAATCTTAAAAATTAAGTATGATGGTCCTGTGACTAACTCCAACAAGAACAAAGACCTTATTCATCAGAAAGACTGAGCCTAGCTCTATATTTTTATAAGCAACGTTCAATGCATCTGCAATAGAGCAACAGGATAGAATGTAATGGTTTCTACTTTTTTTTTAATTTTGCAGTTGCATCCTTAAAACACAGCATTTGTTGTGATTTGTAGACTAATTTTCTTCAATAGACTATCATATTTTATTCCTCTTTATTTTAATACTTAATACTTATTCTAATTTCCCCTCGATATCATTAGTTCTAAGCTTTGAGTCTGTTTTTCTTTCTGAAAATTTAAATTAGCTCTATTCAAATGGGTGGACATCCTTTTTCAGTATTCACACACTGATACACACACACACACACACACACACACACACACACACACACACACACACACACCCCTGCGTGATCTCAAACTTACAATTAACTTCCCATCTCTTGCTCCTGACATGAACTCTCCATTCTCCTCATCTTATCCCTTAAATGTTAGCCCCAGTCAACCCCCATTCTCACCCAAAGAAATTAAGTCTGGTAGAACTTTCCTCCAAGCTAGGCCAGAGTTCTGACCTATTGCCTGTATGATACAAAAGCTAATTGGTGGCCTCTGGGATACAGGGCTCTTCAGCTCTGGTCTTCTCTGTTGCCAGACAGGTTTTTCCAAAGTCATGTAAAGTCATGTTCCCTTCACACTCAAACCTGTCCCTCCATAAAATCCAAGCTATAGAGTTCCAAGGGCCTGCTGTGGCCCCTGCCTTCATAGTCAGCTCTACCGCTCCTGACTTCCTAAAGGAACTTCCCTTCTCTCTGCCTCGTGTTTCTTTCTTTCTTACCAAGAGTGTAGACCTCGGGTCACTTGTCATACTCTTCTGTTGTGCCGTCCTCGTCCACCCTAGCTTCCCTGATACTCAAAAGGCCTTCTGTACTGTTCATGGTACCAGGCTATTTTAAGGCCCCAACAATGCAGCCTTGTACAGCTAGCTCGCCTGAGTTGGTCTTGCCATTTTACAAGGCAAGGTTCGTGTGCTACATGAATTAAGAGAATGTGCATAAAACATCCGCATGAAGACTGGTGCGGTAGAGGGTCACTAAATGATGGATATCCTTACAGAAATTTCTATGTTGGACAAGAGGCCACACACACGTGCTGATTATCTGTATCACAAGAAATGACATCATACTTACTCATTTGTACAAGCCCCAAACCTGGCGCTTTTTCTTGGCTTTCCTCCCCAACCACAACTTGAAATGCTTTGTCAAAGTCTGTCAAGTTTAATGCCTGAATATTTAGAACATTTTACTTTGTTCCTTCTCCGCCAGTGTCCCTTTGTCCAGGTGACTGACATCCTTTACCTTAACTCTTGAAATAATAGTTGCTCCCCTGAGTGTTGTCTTAACTCTTTCTTTCTTTCTTTCTTTCTTTCTTTCTTTCTTTCTTTCTTTCTTTCTTTCTTTCTTTCTTTCTTTCTTTCTCTTCTCTCCCCTTTTCTTCCTACTCCTCTCATCTTGTCTCTTTTTCTCCTCCTCCTCTTCTCCCCCTCTTCTCTCTCTCCCTCCAACACGCTCTCTTTCTGAATCTATAATGTCCTTAGAGCTTTGTATATAGTGTGTAAATTCTCCGCCACTAAGCTACAGCCCAGTCCTTGCCTTCTAAAATTTTGAGAAATGATTTTACTAAGTTGTTCATGCTATGGGTGACACTTTGCGGCCCAAGCAGGTCTTGAATTCGTGTCCCTCTGTCCTCAACCTCCAAAACAGCTGAGGTTACAGGCCTGTGTCATCGGCCCTGGCTTGACCCCTTTCAAGCCTTTCAGAATACTTTATCTGGAGTAGTAACATTTTAAAAGAAATCTTGTTTTTCATATTTCTTTGCTTAAAACTTTGTTAGGTGCTGGATTGCTCACATCCTCTAACCAAGCTTCAGATGCTGACGGGCTAACCTTGAAAGGATGATATTTAGAGAGGGAGCATTTGGGGAATTAGGTTTAGATGAGGTCATGGGGCTGGGATCTTCTTGAAGACATTCCTGTGTTTACAAGAAGAGATATGAGAAAGAGGTGCTTTTCTTTCTTTCTATCTTGGGAAGTCACAGGGGAATGGATGTCCTTCTGCAGGCCAGGAGGAGAATCCTCACTAGATGCAGACCACACTTGGACCCTCTCTCAGAGCTCCAGCATTCATTTGGGAGAAAAGAGATTCCTATTGTGTAACTATGGAGTTTATGGGATTTTGTTATGGCAGCAGTCCTAAGTCAGGTTCCCCAGAGCCCATGGAAGGCCAGCTGTGGCACTGCGGGTCTTCAGACCTAGAACTGGATGGTAAGTGAAGACAGGAGAAGCCAGTGGGTTGGGTAGCCAGCAAGCCCCATGTACAAACAGCGAGAGACACTGCCTCAAAAAGATGGGAGAAGACTGACGTGCAAAGCTGTCCTCAGATGTCCACATGCGAGCTACAACATTCACATACCTACATTCACACACTTCCCCACAAATTCACACACCCATAGGCACATCACACACACAAACCTGCACACACCACATACATACACAGACCCACACACATGCACGCACACACCTTACACACAATATAAACATATATAATACATATATTTACATATGTAATCTTTGAATTGCTCTTAGGATAAAGATGTAAGTTCTCTACCTGTCTTCAAAGACTCCACGGAGCCTTTGCCTCCCTCCCTAATCAGAGGCCATCTTTGCAGGGAACCTTCCCGGACCCACAGGCTGAACTCAGGTCCACCTGTTGTTTTCTCTCACAGCCCTGTGAACTAGAGAGCCATGCTTCTCAAATTCAACGGTGCATGCAAATCCCCAAGGGATCTTGTTAAGATGCAGATCCAGTCTCAGGAGTTCCTGGGTGGATACTGAGTCTCTGCTTTTCTAACAAGCTCCCAGGTGAGCGTGCCTGTCCATGACTACTCTTCAAACAGCAAGATTTTACAGATGTTGTTCGCTCTGCTGCTCCTACTATGGAGTGTGGTTATACATTAATTCTGTTAGTTATTATTTCAGGTTTACCTCCCTGCCAGCTTGTGAGCATCAGAAGTCATCAGGTTCTCTCGTGCATCTGATCGCTACGTGGCTGGCACACGAGGTGATCAATGGTAATGTGTATTAAAGAGATAAACTGATTAATCCCACGCACTGTAGAACTAAGTTGGATTCCCCTTTTCTGTTTTCTTCTTAACTCCTCCACTACTTCTTTTTTCTTCTTCCTTCCTTTTTATAACTTGATATAAGTTTCTTGGAAGTGTGTAAAGTGATTGAATTGATATGGGAAAAACCTTAGTCTTTATTGATGCTACATGTTAAGGAAAAAGGAAACTGGGTAAGAAAACAAACATAAAACATATCCAGATGATGTCAGGACAGAGTGGCTAGTGTCTGCCTGTAATGTCAGCACTCTGAAGGAAGATGCCAAATATTTCTGAGTTTAAGGCCAGCCTGGGTTACATAGTGAGATTCTATCACAAAATAGAAAAACAAGGGCTGACACTAGAACTCAGCAGTAGAGAGCTCACCTCACACACATCAGGTTCCCTGTCCAACCCTAAAGAAAAAAGATTGTGTCCAAAGTAAGGGGGGCACAGAACAACTAAAATAAAAGCTATCTTTGATTTGTCCAATAGCAGCTCTCAACAGTGATGAGTTTTAGATCAGCATGTCTATGTCAAATACGAGAATGGTTGAGAAACCAAACAGAATAATATCAAGATGCTTATTAGAAATAGTGACAGCTGTCTGTGACCTCTTGACCTCTAGGCCCCATTCCTCACTCGAATGTCCCAGAGGTCACTTACCTTCTCCTAGTCTCTCAGTACAATTATTTTGATAATGTTTTTGCTGGGTTGGTTTTTCTTTTACTAAAAGACATTTCTCTTATTGACTTCATTTCTCTCAGAGAGAAGGGTGGGAGTTGGAATGATACATGTGTTTGAACACTTTGGTCCCCCAGCTGACAGCACTGTCTGGGGAGGTGAAGCCTTGCTGGAAGTTGTACATCCCTGTGGAAAGGCATGTGAGGGTTGTAGCCTGCCCACACTTCCTGTTTTCTCTTTCTTCCTGTGTATGGATGGAAATGTGATCAGCCTGCTTCCTGCCTCTGTCACCATGCCTTCCTGGCCATGACGGCCTTTCCCCCTCTGGAACCACAAGCTAAAATAAATCCCGTTCTTCTCTAAGTTGCTTTTGGTCATATTTTATTGCAGCATCACAAAAGTGACTAATATAAGAAGTGAGCATGCTTTTCTTGTGGGTAGTTGGCTCCCGGGGACCGAAAATGTGCAGTTATTGAACAGGCAATCAGTAGGTGCTGGATGGCCAAATGGACAAGCTTGAAATGGTACCAGTGACAAAACAAAGGATTGATGGAGATGCCACAGAGGTTATGGATCTAATATGTAATATATGTGTGTATAGACAGATGGACAGATAAGTAGTATAGTTCTCCTTTGAGTATCCATATATTTTTATATAATACTACATCCATCAATTAAGTATGGTGTATGTACATGGTACTATACCTATCTTGAGTACTTATTACAAACGAAATATATTGTATATAAGTGTATGTGTGTGTGTGTGTCTGTCTGTCAGTATATGTGCATATATGTTGTGTGTGTGTGTGTGTGTGTGTGTGTGTTTTATAAAGTTTGGGTAGAAGAACAAAAGCAGAGGTGATATCAATGCTAAGATGCACATACATGGAGAATGCACCTCTTTTGGTGGGTAAAACAAAGTTAGCAAGTTTTCAAGCAAGGAAAACATTGATTTTTGATGATGTTTATAATGATGGTGAGTTCCAGAATGTCCTGGTTAGTTCTGTGTAAACTTTACACAAGCTGGAGTCATTTGAGAAGAGGGAATCTCCACTGAAAAAAATGCCTCCATAAGATGGGCTCGTAGGCAAGGCGGTGGCCAATTTTCTCAATTCATGACTGATGTGCGAGATCCCAGTCCACCGTGGGTGGTACCATCTCTGGGAAGGTGGTCCTGGGGTATATAAGAGAGAGCAAACTAAGCAAGCCAATAATCAGCATTCCTCCAAGGCACTGGCTCCAGTTCTCTCCTCCACGTTGCTGCCTTAGCTCTCATCAGTGTGGTCGGAAGTTTCTGTCCTGCCCACCAGTTCCCAAATACCCAGCAGCTGCTTCCCAAATAATTGACTTAGAGGCTTAATATTACTTATAAATGCTTGGCCAGTAGTTCAGGCTTATTACTAACTAACTCTTACACTTTAAGTTAATCCATATTTCTATTTATGTTTAGTCACATGGCTTGATATCTTTTCTCTGCATCTGGCTGGTGACTACTGACTCCACCACTCTTCCCAGAATTCTCCTAGTCTGCTTGCCCCGCCTATACTTCCTGCCTGGTACTGGCCAATCAGCATTTTATTAAACCAATTCAAGTGACAAATCTTTACAGTGTACAAGACCATTATCCCACAGCACATCAGTGATGAGCTGAGGTGAGAGGTGTAAGCCATATAAACCTTTTCCTCCTCAAGTTCTTTTTGGACATGGTATTTTATCACAGCAATAGAAAGCCTAACTAAGACATAGAAAAATCAAGATTTCCTGTGAGTGGAAAGTGGAAGTATTTGACACACCAGAAGAGAAGCCAGGGAGAAAATGATTGCTCACAGCTAGGGTAAGACAGGAAGAGTCATGGCAAGTGCAGCTGTTCTGTGGCTATTCAACTTGAGGCCCCTTCCTCTTTCAATATGATATTTCTAGCCTATCCCTCCCCATTTAGTCCTTTATCATGCACTATTTTTTTGTATTTTTCTTTGATTGTGTAAACCAGGCTGGAAGGCCCTTAAGGGGAAAGAACACTCATTAATAACTTTTATCCTTTTTAATGTGTAGTATGGACATTTCACTGAATAAATTTTAGTTGATCCATTTTTCTTTTAAAATTTTAATTTCTTTTTCTTATGATTTACTTTTATTTTGTGTACATTGGTGTTTTGCCTGCATGTGTATCTGTGTGAGGGTGTCAGGCCTCCTGGAAATGGAACTACAGACAGTTGTGAGCTGCATTGTGGGTGCAAAGAATTGAACCCCGGTCCTCTGGAAGAGTAGCCAGTGCCCTTAACCAGTGAACCAGTTCTTCAGCCCTGATCAATTTTTCTTTAAAATATGAAGAACTTTTATGTTCTGTAGAAATGCTGTATTTTTCCTTTTTAGTGTGTGAATTTTTGAAAGCACAATAGGGAATAGAAAATTGGTTTTCTAATTGTCAGGAAAAGTTATCAAATTTTTCATAAGAAATTTTAACTAAGTCCTAAATTTTCTCTAATAGATGTAGGGGCAGAGGACTCTAGGAGAAATTAGGAATGGCATTTTTTCTGGATTGAGGAAAATGAAATTTAAGCAAATTGCACAGGATATGTGAAGGAACCAATGTGTGAGAGATCCCTACATGAAATATAGCAGCCCCCGTGATCAGGGCACTTGAGTTCCACCCGTGGCTGTGGCTTCCATTACCGCCGTCTGTGAGCTCTAGAACCTTCCTGAGATTCCCATGAAAAGGAAAATGCTGTATGATAAGGAGAAAACAGTATGAACGCGGAGGCAGGAATTTCCACATTCTCTCAGCTCAGGGAGCTCTTGTCAGTTATGATCTCACCATATTCTGAGGCAGAGACAAGCAGCTGATGGGTACATTTTTTTGAAAATAGAAATTTTCATACCATATATTCTGATTATGGTTCCCCTCGCTGATCTCCTAGATCCTTCCTAGCTCCCCACTGTTTCAACTCCAAGCACCCCTTTCTTTCTCTTAAGAAAACAAACAGACAAATAAAAAAGAGACAAGGATAAAACTTGGTGAGCAAAGTGACAAACAAAAAGATCAAAAATCTAAAAAAGAGCACAAGAAATGCATGCATGCATGTACACACACACACACACACACACACACACACACACACACACACACACCATTGAAAACTCAAAATAACCCATAATATAGAAGCAAAAATAAATCCAAACAAAGCAATATGAAAAAAAAAATCTCCACAAATACCTTTGGGTTCATTTTGTGTTGGCCATCTTCTGCTGGGGATGGGGCCTTCCCTTAAGTTTGATTTGTCTACTCATGATACTCCTCTGGAGAAACTAATTTTTCCTTTTCAAGCAGTTGTTAATGAGAGATAAATTCTTTGTTGGGGATGAGAGTTTGTGTCCACGTCCACATTTCAGAGTTGGGACTCGTCTGGCTTGGACCTGGGCAGGCCCTATGAATGCTGCCATAGTTTCTGTAAGTTCATACATACATCAGTCCAATTGTGTCTAGAAGACATGGTTTCCTTGGTGTCTTCTGTCACCATTGGCTCTTACAGTCTTTCTGCCTCCTCCTCTACAGGGTTCCCTGATCCTTGAGAAGAGGGATTTGATGAAGAAATCCCACTTAGGACTGATTATTCCAAGATCTCTCACTCTTTGCACATCGTCTAGTTGTGAGTCTCTGTATTAGTTCCCATCTGCTGCAGGAAGAGGGTTCTGTGATGATGGCTGACTTAGACGCCGATCTATGAGTACAGCAGAACGTCATTAGGAGTCATTTTATTTCCTTTAGCAGAACAATAGTATTTGGGTTTTCCCTAGGTTCATGGCCTATCAAGTCTCAGATTCTCAGCCGTCTTAGCAGTGGCAGGCATGAGCTCGTGGAATGGGCCTTAAATCTAATAAGATAGTAGTTGGTTACTTCCACAACTTTTATGCCACTATTATCACGTGAAGATAGGTCAGCATTATGTACAAAAGGTGGGTGTTTACCTTTCTCCTCTGGCAGCATGCATAGCACCTTCCAGTATCATGAACACCACTCAGTAGGCATGAAAGGTCCAGTCCTAATGGGTACACTTGCTAAATAGTTACAGCCTATACGTTATGTCTTAACAGTTCAGTAACTAGAAGGTTAATGCAAAATATTTGAAAAAAGAAGATTTTATTTAACCCCAATTAGTTATTAATGGATTGTGCTTTTCTATGGGGGATATAATGCATATAATTATCAAAGTCTGAGCTCCAACTGGAACAGTATTCCTAGCAACTGAGAATCCCCCTTTGCAAAGATAAAAGTATTATCAAAAGTAAGGCAGTATAAATCTAATGCAGAAACTGCAAATCACGTTGACCTAGCAGTTGGCAGTGCCCAACATGTGTTCAGTCTTATCTTGCTCTTGAAAATACAAAGCAGTCCACAGAATTCCTGTGAGCTCCTAGGGTAGCTGCTGCCACAGCCTGGGACACAGTCAGCAATCCAACCAGGCTTCTAACAAACTGGTTAATGTCAAATTGTCCTTTTTTTTTTTTAGGGATGGTTGCATCATGCCTTTTACCTCTGGTCCAAGGACATTGGAAGTTTCAGAGAAAAGGTTAGGCCAAAGGTTAGTGGACATTTCCAGCCCTGGACCTGAGATCATCTGAAATCTCACAAGTTTTGAGATTCGTGTTTAAACTATGGTTTTTTGTTGTTTTTTTTTAAATCACAGATGCCTGTGACCCAAAGGGAGTACTAGATAAGGCAAAGACTGCCTGGTCCTGCAGCTCATGTAGCCAGAGGCACTCGTAATAACCACCTACTTTCCTGCCTGGCTAGTTGTGATGATAATCGCCCAGGAGTAGCAGCTGGGACAATGCTCCCGACTGTTTTCTGCAGTGGGAACTTGTCCATCTCGTGAGTAGTTATGGAGCATGAAGCATCCTTCAGTTACCACCAGAGTGAGTTATATTGGACCAAAGACTGTCAGGCTCTCTGCTCCCATCTCTTCCTCCATAGTGTTTCTGCAGTGTCCTCCAGTTCTGAATACTACATTTTAACAGCGTGATTTTTCCTCCTAAGTGAGAGCGCAGGGAAAGTGGGTCGGATAGTACACTCATCGGCGTGAAGGAGGCACTCACCCTGCTCTGCCTCCTATACTCTTTCATGGAACTCATCACCCCTTCGTCACAACCTATAATCTGTCTGGTATTTATTGATAATTGTCTGTTTGCTTCTTGGGAAGCAATATACTCAACAATCAGGGTCTTTAGGTATTGTTTGTTGACATATCACGTTACCTGATAGATGGAGTGGGCAATAAGGTTTGTTAAATAAGGAAACAACATTTGAGAAACTAAAATATGGCACAGGACTGATACGCAATTGCGTTTGATGCACAAAGCTGACATCAAAGCTGGACAGACCCTTCCCAGGGGGTCTTAGAGAGTTCCCAGAGGCAAGCGTTTGAAACATGGGTAGAGTCACAAGGTCAAACTCCCAGTCTATGCTACTGGTGAGCTGGGTTTTCATCTATTCTGGTGTTGGATGAGTAGTCCAGGTTCCTAGAAAGTATCTCTCATGCAATGAGGGGAACCTATTCTTCCAAAGGCTCATGATTAAGAGACTTTACAAAGGAACATTCTTGTGTGATTATGGCTGGGCTCCTGTGACAACGAGACAGTGGAAGTGTGGATTAAATAATGGGGGATAAAGTGTGGCACCCCTGTCCTCAAAGCGGTGACAGACAGATTGCATAAAGCAACTGGTATTGATTTAGTCCAATAGAATATTCCTCTTGACAGACTTCAGGGTGTATTTCTTTCTATCACCAGCTCTCTTCTTCCTACTAGAATCATCACTTGGTGTCTTAACCAGCAAGGTTCTGACACCTACTCACAATACATGAACCCCATCTGAGACCAGAAGATATTAAGATGAGTGACACAGAGATCAGACCCCAAGAGCTTCAAGCATTACACAGTGGTCCCCAAAGTGAGATGGATGGATGTATGGATGGGCACATGTCTCCAGATGTTCCTGCAGGAAAGGATTTGTGGTAAGTTAGATGAAAAGTTTGAAAGAACTGGTTTTATGAAACTTCTTGGATCATCCATTCTGGGAAAGTGCTTTGTAAATCTCCAGAGTGTGTATGTCACTGTGTTGGAGAATTTATTTCACCACAGACCCTCTTGTTTAGAAACACATTTAATTACTGTGATCTACTATTAGCAGTACTAGGAGATACATTCTGGTATTTTTTTCTTTTTAATTTTTGCATTTCCCATAGAAGCTTACTTTCTTCAGCTCAACGTCTTCTGCTTGGTCCTCAGTGTAGTCCACAATGTGAGAAGTGTATATGATCTCAGGGCTACATTGTCCCCGTGGGGGACCACAGTGTGTATGATCTGAGGGCTACATTGTCCCCGTGGGGACCACAGTTAAGCTGGAAGTCTGTGACTCCCGCCAAGTTTGGCCACCAGTCAGTCACCTAGTTCTTCTGAGGGCCAATTTGGAGACCAATTGCCTAGGTTTTCTGACTAGCCGAGGGCCCCCTGGTGGCTGGATGTGAACTATACACCTAGTTCGCTGCCTTTGCAAATCTTAACCCTTACCTAAAATCCAGTCTTGGAATGAAAACACCGACTTCTGGAAAATATGCTACACACCTTTTCCCTCTGCTCAGTACTTTCTATGATGAATTTCTCTGAGGTGTTTCCACAGAGTGGGTACAGGGAGTGGTTACTATGTGTCTGGCACAGCATGTCAAACATGTAACATGATTTTCTGTCCTTACTTTATGCACTAGAAAATAAACCAGAGAAATGGGAGTAATAACATGTCACTAGTCAAAAGAGGAGACTGTTTGCTCCAGGTGGATGGCTTTTTATTCCATACCCTTGACGAAGAATCACACAACCTAATGTGAAAATTACATGGTCATTAGAAAGGGCAACACTAAGACAAATAAGAGAAAGTAGACATCGTGAGCAAGATCGAGCAAGAGTTATGGGTAAGGAGGGAAGAGTTTGTCGTGTCTTACAGTCCCGGGGGATGCATTCTGTCAAGGTTAGGAAGGCATGATGGCCGAGAGGTAGGGCTGCCCCTAAGCCATCCTTAGCTGCGAAGCAGAAAGAAAGAACAAGAAGTGAGGCCAACCTATAAACCCCAAGACTGGCCTTCAGTGACCCACTTTCTCCAACAAGGCTCCATCTACCATTTGCAAGTTCTAGAACCTTCACACACTTTGTCACCAACTGGGGCCCAAGGGTTTAACACATGGCACGATGGAGAACAGAAAGTAACTTCGGTGTCGAATCGTTCTGGTCACCAATCTCCCTTGTTTTAAATCTTGCTCTTAAGCGGTCACTGCAGTACGGCAGAACCCTTTGTGTAGAGAGCCAATGTGATGGTTCTTCTCCTGCACAGCCAGCATCCCTTTGTGGTCCTTTCTGTCAATGACCATGAATTCTGGGTATATGACTATCACCCTGTCCACTAGTTCAGTAGAGTCTTATCTTGGCAGCTATTTGGAAACGTGTGTGTGTGTGTGTGTGTGTGTGTGTGTGTGTGTGTGTGTAGAACACATATACACTGACTTTTTTGATTTGCTGGGGAATTTTTTGTTTGTTAATTTTTTCTTTTTTAAGACTGTGTCTCACCATGTAACAAAAGCTGGCCTTGAACTTGATGTTCCTGTTTTGACCTCATCTCAAGAGTGCTTGGATTATAGGCATCTACCACTAGCCCAGTTTGATATGTGCTCTTGATGAATATAAAATCTCAAACTGATATGAAGTGTTTGGGCAGTTTTTCTCTAGGACACATGTTATATTTTATAACACAAATTTTGTCTTTATTTTACAAATAATTTGTTCAAAGAGACAACATCTGGCTTTGTTTTATTTGCTACTCAAAGGAGATCATGTCATGGGTGTATTCTTTCCTAGGACTAGGCAATTATTCCAGGGAGATCAGAGAGAAAAAAGATTCACCTTAGCAACAGCATCCAATGTGCACAGATGCGGTTACCTCACATCATTCCGGTCCTGTATCACCGCATGCTTCCTCCAAGATCTCAAACCACAGCTTCATAGACCTCTCTGCCTTTCAGGCTTAAGGGAAGAGGAAAGCATTACTGTATTTGAACATCCCTGAGTCATCCTCTTACAGAGCTTTGTGAGCAAGGCATATGGAAAAGGCTCTTCTGCTACTGTCTGCACTGTGTGCAGGGCACCATCTCCCTCCCAAGCTGGTACCCAGACACCCCTGTGGTTGCCAGCCTCACCAACAAACCTGATCATTTACTAATGGGATAATATTATTGTGCAAAGTAGTCCAGTCCTGAGACATTATGTGGAGATTACAGTCTCGATCCCAGAGCTGGAAGATTATCCTCTCCGTGCAGTTTCCAGCCCTATTTTTGAGGGCTAGGGAACAGATAGCAACATATTCTTGGATTATTTTTCAAGACTCCCTGGAAGTTTGCGGTTCTTCCAAACCTCGGTGTCGAATCTTATAGTGTGTGACATCGTACATCCAATGTCATGCTCTCCCCAATCCTGGCTCCCTCCCCCCTCTTTTTCCCTAGTGTCCTCCATAACAGAAAATTCTCCTTACCCAGATGACTGAATTGTAACAGCCAGAAATCCATCATGTCCCAGAAACTGGGCTGTGACTCCTCTGCTTAGAAATCCCAAGACTGGCTTTGATAATTAGTATAATTAAGACCCACATTTTCATAGAATCACTTAAATTGTTATATTTCCACCCATTGGCATGTTTCTATTGACAAGAAAATATTTGTGGTCAATAAACAGAAAACTATTCACATACATGTTGCATTGTGGGAAAATCAGACCGCGCTTTTGAAAGGCAGAGCAAGGCTGAAGCAACAAGGATTCTTCTACCCGTGTTTGCTCATATTAACTGTCAGGCTCTAAAAGGATTTTGGAAAGTTCTTACTTCGCTGGATTCCTGACTGAGAAACACAGATGATATTTTCCATCTATTTAAATCTTAAGAGTTATTTTTAACACAATTAAGCATTTATAACTTCACTTTAAAGATATACACTTTTGAGTTACGTAACTCACTGAACTATTATTTTGGACTGCACTTCGAAAAATTCTCTCACCTCAGGATTTCACACTTAGATATAATGAGAACATTTTCTTTTGGTTAGAAACCAATGTCTTTCTTTTAAAGGACTTTGAAATTTATTATTTTACATTCATTTATTTACTTATTTTCTGTGTGTCTGTCGGGTGGATGCTTGACACAGCATGCTTGTGGAGGTCAGAAGACAAAGTGTGAGACTTGGCTGTCCTTATACTGTGTGGATTCTTGACATCAGGAGTCTTTACCCACTGACCATCTCTCTAATACTTAAGAAAAATTTTGATATTAAGAATAACTAAAAATAGTTACTAAACTTGTAGGAAAATATGAAATTTAACCTAGTGGGTGATGAGAACACATTTTTCATTCTGACCCAACTAACAAGTACTTACTACTTTAATAGGATAATCTGATGCCCCAATGAGGAATATGTCACTACTTTCAAAGGGACAAAAGTGCTACCTGATTCATCTTCCAGTCTGCAATCCTGGAACGATTGTTAAGCATTCATCACACATGCTTGAAACACGCTTTCCAGTAATTTATCGTTTCCAAGTGGATCTGGGAAGTGACTTCTTTCAGGTATGGAAAGGGAGTCAAGCAGATTATAGATAATTCTAAGTATCCAGGAGAGTGTGGGGGCTAAGGCAGCCCTTCCATAAACTTGAACCTGTTCTCACGCAAATCTCAAGCAAAGATTCATCCCTAGTTTGATGGTACTGAGCTAGGATTTGGCAAGTGAAACTTTGATGTACAGTTTTGTTTATATAGAGGAAAATAAGGATAAGATTGTCTTTGGAAAAAGGAAATGTACAAAACTTACTGAAATATGAAAGAAACACAGAGATTAAACTAAAATGTAGTTGATTTGTCCGAATCATATCTTCATGGGAATTCTGATTATTTCTTGTGTCTTGTAGGCTGGTGAGGTTGTCAGTTAGAGTTTTTGATTCCATCTTTAAAAATATGTTTAATGGCCAGGTGGTCAGGAGGCAGAGGCAAGCATATCTCTGTGAGTTCCAGGTCAGCTTGATCTACAAAGTGAGTTCCCAGACAGCCAGGGATACACAGAGAAACCCTGTGTCTGGAAAAATAAAAGAATGTGTTTAATGGAAACATACACACTCAACCAAAATAGTGCTTTGTAATAATTTGTTCTTGGTTCATTTGGTTGCTGAATGAATATTCTAGTTCATTCTTGCAATTTTGAGGCTAAACAATCTTGTAACCATGGGTCCCACATTCTTTTAACCGTGGATTACATACACTTGTAACCATGGAGTTACACACTCTTATAACCATGGGTTAAACATTCTGTAACCAGGGGGTCACAAATTATTGTAACCATGTGTTAAACATTCTTATAAGCTGGGCTTACACACTCTTGTATCTGTGGGGTTAATTCTTACAACCATGGGATTACATACTCTTGTAATCATGGGGTTACACATTCTTGTAACCGTGGCATCATATTCCTAAATCTCTAGAACATTACTCAGATATTAATCATTCTTCCAAAGTCAACATTATTGAAGTATGGGTATAACACAGCCTGTACAACTTTACACCTGCCCAGTCAACTGCATTGGGCAAAGGTTGAACCAGGTAGATTCTATTAGCGGCTGGTCACTTTTGGATATACTCTGCTTCTTCTCTGATTCTTTTTTAGTTTTCTTCTGATTCTCTCAAATTCTTCTCAAGGCCTTGATCCACATGTGTCTTCCACTGAGATTCCTTCCCATTGTCCCTAATGGTGTAGGGACTAGGGACCAGGTTTCCATATCTCAGGAGGCTAGTGAGATAAACACTTAATTAGCCCTCTAGAATTCAAGGAGCAGCCCTGTTGTATTGTATTATCAGGGCCAGGCTATAGGTCTCTCAAAAAGCTCCAGTTTCAGCTCTGCAAATGAACCAAGGGTATGAATGAAGCGCAGGTGTGAACGAATCATCAGGCTATGAAGTCACCCTATCTTCCAAGTCACAGATTGGATATGCAGTCCTTGAGTTCTGCATTTATTAATCAGTACCTCCCAACTCCAAGACATTCCCACAATTGTTCTTGCTAAAATACCACCCTGAAAGATAATTTAAGAAGATTTAAAAAGACATTGTTAGGTATTCACTTAAGAAATTCACACATTTGGAGATTCCCAGTGCACACTGGAGTAATGAAGGCTCTGAGAAGTCCTGCAGGAAAGAAATGTTTGATGTTGTTGAACGTCCAATGGGTAACTCCTACTGATATAACAGTTACACCTCGGGAAACATAAGTCTTCAGAAAAACAAATTCACTGAGGAAGGATTCTCTGTCTGAGCTGAAACAATCCTTTGGACTCACTTTGTCTGAGTAGCTAGCATTTTTAGGTCCATTTTAGCAAACACAATGCAACTAGGTACTTGGGATTTTCCACAAGCTGGTGGGGTTTCACCATGGTGTCCATGTGGGGAATGGGAAGGGAGACTGGAGTATAAGGAGAAGACAATGAGTGGAAGAAAAGGAGACACACCGAGAGACCCAGGGCACCCAGGAAAGCCACGCCTGTTGCTTGGCCTTGGCTTGCTGATTCCTTGTTCAAGGTCTGCTGCAGCTGGGAGCTTTAATGTAAACTCAGGCTGCTGACCCCAACCCCATGCTTTTCCAAAGCTCTTTCCCACTTTGATATTGTGTTATTACACTGCTGTTAACATTATCAAGGTGATCAATCAAAGAGGCATCTGAGGAACGTGGGTGGATACAGGTGCCAGTCAACACTCAAGTTCAGGTGCACCTATTCTAGATCAGCCTGAGACCCCTGCTCCCCAGGAATCTTCATTCTTGCCATGGGGAGGGACACTTCAGAGACCTAAGTGCATTAGTGCTTAGGAAATAATAAATACTCAATAAACAGTGCCTGTTATAATTAATGTGGTTCATTGCCTAATTCTAATATTATGCAAATTTTATAGCTGGGGCTTGATTTTTACTGCCAGTAACGAAATGTAGACTTCCCTCTCTTTCCACTCCCGTCAGCTGAAGGAGGGCTGAGAGATAATAATCTATTGTACTTGACCCACAGCCTCCGGTAGTGGCCTCAGTGATAGCCCCAGCAGCCATGTGGTGAGTTAGGTGGGCGAAGATTGCCTAGAGACAGAAAACACCCATGGTTCCTTCTTTCCTCTCCAAGACTCAGCAGCAAATGCATCACAGGTAGATCTTGCTGGGTCAGGTGATTTCTTGCTGAGTCATGACTATGGATACAATTGAGAGACAAGAAGGGATGTTTACTGAGAGCTGACGCCATTTCTAGCTACTCATTGGCTTTCTATCGACTGATTTAATAGCTTTGATCTTTGATCTCAGAAATAACTGTGTGTGTTACATAAGAATGAAGCTGACCTAATGAAGGAGAACAAATACTTGGGTTAGAAAACATAAAAAAACAGGTAGAGAATGTTCGCCAGGTTTACCAATATTTTTTCCCTTGGCACTCCACATATGTCTTAACATATGATTAAATTTGAAATTAAAATTTAACTTCGGGTGTGCATTTAACACATAGGTCTGTTTTGATGACACGTCACTGTGGAGCAGGGTTGCGTTTTGTGTTCTATCTGGGTCAGCTGAGTAAATCGACAACATTAATGAGCTTTATTAAATCATCTTAGTAAAAGCCCCGCTGTCGTAACTGTTTACTTAATTCTACATCCAGCAGAAACAGCTGCCACCCCTGACGATACTGTTCTGAATGAGAGTCTTTTCTTATAGGAGAGGGACTGAAATCCAACAGCAATGCCCTATTTAGAGTCCGTTAAAAGGTGCTCTGTGGTAAGTGCCCACCAGATAGACCCCAGCTTCCCGTTCAAAAGGAAAATAATTCAAGGAGCGAGGTCAAGGGGAACACTTTGTTCTTGCCTTTTATTTACTGTGTGTGTGTGTGTGTGTGTGTGTGTAGGTGGGTGGGGGGCATGCATGGAGATCTGCACACACATTTGGAAGCCAGAGAGAAGGATGTCAGACATTTTTTTTAAATCACCCTCTGCCTATTCGCTTGACACAGGGTCTCACACTTGCAGCCATGTCTGGCTTTTATGTAGGTGCTGGGGATTTGAACTCAGGGCCTCGTGTTTATTTGCAAAGTGCTCTTAACAATTGAGCCAACTCCCAAGCTCTCCATTGTATTTTACATTGTTTTGACTCCTGGGACAGAACAAACTTGTGGTGATGCTCCAGCCACTGGGTGTGTCACAACGCCGGCTTCTGCCCTTGGTTTATGCACAGAACTCTGCAAACACCACTCAATTAATTACTCTACAGCTTGCTGCATTGACACGGAATTCAATATCTACAACGATCTGGAGTCAGGCTGATGTGAGGTGGGCAGCACTACTTCCTACTCACTAAGAAGAGTTTCCATGAATAAGTCCACCAGTCATTTAACTATTTTTAAAATTATTTGTATCTGTGTACAAGTTTGTGTGCCTGAGTGCAGTACCAGTCATGGCCGAAAGTGGGCACTGGATCCCTGGTAGCTGGAGTTACAGGTGGTTGTGAGCCACTGGATGTGGATGTTGGGAACCAGTCTCTGGTCTCCTGTAAAAGCAGCAACCTCTCTTAACCTCCGAGTCATCTTTCCATGCCCTTAGATCTGTTGTTTAATTGCTAGACAATTAACAGTTTTCAACATTCTTAAAATAGTGTTTCTTTTTTCCCTCAAACTGTAAATTTAACCAGCATATGAAAACAAATTCCCTAATAAAAAAATGAATTCTTTATGTTTAGGAAACAAGGTAGGAGTCTTTAGCTTGCTTGCACATCACTAAGAGCTTGATGAGATGCCCATAGCTGAATAAGACTGTTGTCTGCTTTTGAATAGATGTTGGGAATATTTAGAACACAGAGGTGCTCTAGGATGTGTTGACAAAGCCCCGCTTCATTCTACCTGTGCTGCTCAGTGGAAACGTGGAACCAACTGCACAGAGAAAATCATCTTATGTGTAGATTTCAGAAGGAGGTCCCATGGCTTTATCTCCCAAGAAGGAGACATGCATCACTGTTCCCAATATCTCAGACTGACATTGGCCTCCGGAGACCCACCTTTGCTCAGAACAGCAGCTGCTTTGGTTACTGTGGCTCCGCTGTGTACATGCAGCCTGCTCTGTCACCTTTGCTCACGGGGGCTCGGGTTAATTAGGGGGCATCTGTGCTTGTATATGGATTTTATGAATCTTTTCTATTCATGTGATGAATGGCACCAAACTTTTATGGAGACGTGCTATGCAGACCACTCTGAGTAATATGGATATTTTAATATTCCCTCTTCCAATCCATGAACAAGATATGTCACCCACATTGTGGTGCCATCTTCAACATCTTTCCTCCGTGTCTTGGAATTTTCACTGTAGATTTCTTTTGTCTCCTTGGTAAAATTTATTCATAGTTTCTTGGGTAGCAGTTGGAAATGGGATTGCTTTCTTCATTTCCTTTTTAGCTAGTGTACTGTTGGCTCACAGCAATGTTGCAGGTTTTTGCATGTTGATTTTGTGTCCTGTAACTACTGGATTTACCAGTCCAAACAGTTTTCTTGGTAGAGAACTTAGATTTTTCTCTATATAAGACTATGTTGTCCGCAAACAGGGATAATTTGTATTCCTCCTTTCCAATTTAGATGTTATTTATTTCTCTCTCTTGCCTAATTGCTCTGGCTAGGACTTCTAGTGTGTTGAACAGACATGACAAAACAGAAAATCTTTCCTCTTGTTCCAGATTTTAGAGAAAATGTGTTTCATGTTCCCAGGTTCAGTATGATGCTGTCTGTGGGTTTGAAATATTTAGTATCAAATGGAAGCATGTTCTCTCTGTACCCAATTTGTTGAGGATTTTATCATGAAGAGATGTAGAATAAAATGAATAAATGAATGAGCTATTGTGTATAGTTCCAAATTGTACATTTTTGTGTCTATTTTCCTTGATGGCTTAATTTGTTCATTCATCATTCACTCATTTAAATCCATATTTTTCATGCTATGTGCCAGTCAGGGCTGTAAATACTGAGGAGCTTAAGAATAAGGATTGGAGAGATGGCTCAGTGCTTACGAACACTTGCTGCTTGAGCAAAGGACTTGAGTTCATTTCCCAAGACCCACATGCTGCCTCGTAACCAACTACAACTCCAGTTACAAAGAATCTGATGTCCTCCCCTGGCTTCTACAGGCATTAGATGCAGATGGTGTGCATATATCCATGCAGGCAAAACACATACATACAATAATATAATACAATTTTTAAAAAGTGTAAGACATCTATAGACACATACCTTTATAGAGAAAGGAAAGACTGATAGTAACTAACTAAATGAAACACCACGTTTAAACATGGTAAATGTGATACAGACTAATTAGTCAGAGAAAAAGGATACAGAATAGGGTCAGGTAGGTGGCTCTGATATCAATCAGCTGTCAGAGGCGACCACACTAAGAAACCTGTATTTGCTCAACACCGAGAGGAAGCACGGAAGCAAGCCACAGGGAGGAGGGTGTTTCTGAAAGATTGGCGGAAACAGCAGCGTGGGGATCTCGAGGTGAAGACGTGCTCTCCTGGAGCACAGGGAGGCAGCAACTCAAGTGTTTGGGAAGCAGGACAGGCCAGCAGTAACAGGAGGAGGGTCGAGGTGTTCCACACGGGGCAGAAGCTGAGACAGTGTTCTGACGGTCTGGACCTCGGTTCTTAGGGTTGTTTATCCATTAAATTACAAATCTGTGCATGAAATACAATACCAGGGTTTGTTTCCACATACATCTATACACTAAGATGAGCTTTGGAAAATCCTGATGATCTCCCTCACCTAAATACCTAGATGTCTTCTGCAAAGCAATTCGCTTTGACTGTTCACATACAAGTGGCCTGTATTGAGACGAAAGTTGAGAACATTGATTCTAGTTATAACTTCCCTGTCTCTGGAGACATGTGTGTCAGTGTCTGGGGCCCTCATTACTTCCCTAAAGGAAGGACAAGAAGATCAGAATGGGAAGGAAACACAGACCCAGAAGGGGAGACAAGGGTTCAACGTTGGACAATTTCTTTGACAAAGAAGGAAATCTGCAGGGTTGTGCTATCATCCAGCCCCAGACCAAATGTACTGAAGATGCTTTGCAGTGAAGAGACTCACTTCACAGCTGGGGGGGCGGTACCACACCGTTTTGATCTGGATAAGAGTTTGTCTCCATGATAAAGACCTTTTCCTGTTTCCTTCCCTTTTCATCCTACAGCATAACCTACTTACTTCCCCACTGCACAGTGCCTGAGACCCTTCCTAAGCGTCCCATCTATCTCAGGCCCTGCAAAGGTCATTGGCGTCTCTTATTTACCTAACACTTACTCCATGCTGCTGCGGACATGGAGATGAGGTTGCTACAGAGAAAAAGGTTTCTTCTGAATAATGACGGTGACAGTGATGACATACATATTAGGTGACACTGAGTAATGATGACAAGTGTCCTTGGGCTATTTGAAGATGTTTTGCAGACACCCCATTTAAGCTTCACACCCCTCTTCTACTTGGAGAGCTAGGAACTGGCCAGTCTGTAATGACAATCTTGCTCATTTTAATCCTAGGGTCCATTCTCACCCGCCCCATGTTCCAGTACTGAAGTTTATATTTTTTAAGTTTCTGTCATGGAAACCCTGAACGTGAACAGAAGCAGTGGGATGAACATAATAAGCCCTCCTGCATGCATCGCTCGACCTCAGTAATTATCACAGAAACCAGTCCTGTTCATCTATTTTTTTCTCCAGCGAAATAATATTTTGAATTAAATCCAAGATACCAGAGCATTTCATGTGTAAATATCCCAGCATGTGTTTTTAAATGAGAACTTAAAAAATATTTTAATGTATATAATCATGGTACCATTATCACATCTAAAAATATTCATGAGAAGTCTCTCATTTCAAATTTCTCCTCTCACGCTGTGGTTTAACTACAAGGCCGTGATCTAGTAGGTACTGTGTGATATTATACAGGAGAAAAACCTAAATCTAGCACCCCATTAATCACAACATCTGTATTCAGGCATTGCACATCAACAGTGTTTGATCAAATGAGACTATTTCACATGCAAGTTACTTAGGCAGTGTATGTGTCTATGTGGTGACAGAAATGTGATTTAGAAAGCCAACATTAAAAATTTTGGTTCCCATGTTTACATGCCTCATAAACACCCTGGCAAGCCCTGTGGTCTTCACACAATGAATTATCACTGGTTTATAATGTAAAAATCTTAACTCCTCAAACCTTCTGCAGATTGTATCATTAATAGATCTACTGGCAAAGTCCTAAAGAATTTTATTTAATAAAGAAAATCCACCAATGGAAAATATCTATGAAGATTTGTAAGGGCAGAAATGTTAATATTTAAAATTAATATTAAGTAAGTGCCTTGAAGTGGTTTCCTTTTCTCTGCTGTTGTACCTGTGTATGTGAGCACACCCGCCATCCGCCTACACATTCACTTACCTCTTGACCTGTGTTTCTAGCTGCACACACAGCAAGATTCATGTCTAAAACTAGTTTTTTGCATATTTAATTATTTTTGTCACAAAGTCTTATGACATGGGCCAGGCTGGCCTTGAACTCTCAATCCTCTTGTCTCATCCTGCCAAGTTGTTGGGATTACAGATGCAAAGTCATGCTCATCTGAAGGGACTTTAAAAATACTATGTGTAAGGAAACGATTATTTCTCATAGTCTTAAACAAGAAGAACATTGATTAATTATGTGTTATGAAGGGGAAAAATAAACAATTTTTATATAAGCTCTGATGCAACCCAGAAAGGGTTTGTGTGCCTCCAAAGGTAAGATGGTCATTTGAGACTCTGCTTTTCTTCTGCTGACTAGATGGCTCTGCCTCCAGCCTCATGTCACCAAGAAGAAAACGATAGGTCATTAAACTCCCATCTCTCAAAGTCCGCAAGGAAGAAGTGGATTTCAGAGAAAGTTTTCTCCTCCTCCTCCTCCTCCTCTTTCTTCTTCCTTTCTTGATTTCACGATCTTAATGAGTCAGAGAGGGAAATGATCTCAAGGAGAGAAGTCAATCTGAGGTTGTAAGTGGGAAAAAGAGATGAATGAGCAAAGAATAATGAAGTATCGCTATAATATTAAATTAAATACTCAAATGAAATGCATGCTTGAGACATTGAGAACACCATAGATTCTTTAAAGATATATATTCAAAATTTCTTTTAAGGGGCTGAAGAAATGGCTTAGAGATCAAGGGTACTTGCTGCTCTTCCAACTGACCTGGGTTTGATTCTAAGTATCTACATGTCAGCTTACAAGCATTTGTTAATTCCAGGCTACTCAATGTTCTCTTTTGGACTTTGTGGCTACCAGGCATGTGTGTGGTACACAGACATACTTCAGGTAAGACATTCATACACATGAAATAAAATAAATACATCTTTCAAAAATGGTTATAAGCTAGGTGTGGTGACAAATGCCTTTAACCCTAACATTCAGGAGGCAGGGGTGAACAGATCTCTGTGAGTTTGAGGCTAGACTGGTCATACACAGTAAGTTCTATGACAGCCAGGGCTACACAGTAAGACCCTGTCTCAAAAAAATGTTTATAGTCAATTCATGACAAATATAATTTGTGAATAATGTAACCCAGGGTTTTTGTTCAATGTGGATTAATATTCCATAGAGTCAAATGAACTATAAAATATAAATATTATGAGTAGATATTCTACAAACTGTAATGAATCAGTCTAGCCAAATGGGGGTGGGGTGGTTCTACATTTCCTCAGATTCCTTTCCATGTAAGGTTCTGGATTAGTTCAGGCCATAAGAGGCAGTTGACATTTACATCTGAAGCAGAGTATCTGGAAGCCATCTTTCTATGCTAGCTGGATTGAATTTTATGACTCAGCAGCTGACCTCATGTTCCTCCAGTTCCCAAGAGATCAGCTCCTTCAACTTCACCAGGACCTGGAGAATGTGTATGTGCAACTCTGTCTGAGAGTTATGCCCTCCTGTAGAAGGTCTCATCAGACCTCAGAGTTAGAGGTCATGAGACACAGATGGAGTCTCCAGATTTTCCCGGTTGAACTTGTGGGGATCTAGTTTATCAGAGCAATGCCTTATTTGCCCTTCTTTTTGTCATACCCAACTTTCTTTTGTACTTACTGGTCTAACATACCCAGTGGTTTCCATACGTTAAGCTCCAGGGTACATTCCAAGCCAAGTCTGCAGCTCCAACTGCCCCCATCTCTAGCTTCCACTAAGACGTAAAGGTTGAGCACCTGCAACTCCTTTACCTTTTAGTGAATGGTAATTCTGCTTCTTGACCAATCCTTGACTGATACAACCATCTGAAGAAACAGGGAAACCATTCAAAACTGAAATTTATTGAGAGCAGGAGGGAAGAAAATCCTCTCAAGTCTGTGTAAGAAGCCCCCAAATTGGCAAATTAATAATAGCAAGTCTAATAGCTAACCTTATTTTTTCAATTTATCAACATAATTATTACTCAATAGTATGTCCATTAAGACTAACAGCTTAGTCTTAATGAAAGAATTCCAGAGCTTCTCAATTTATTTGACATTATTTTAGCGAATAAGAGACACATTTATCACTTAGCAATGTCAAAATCTATGGATTTCTGAGCCTCATTTTTAAATTTTGTTCTGCTAGCTATACATATATTCTTGGAATTGAAAACTACTATCAAGGACAAATGTATATAAACTCCTCTTAAGGGTTCAGCAAGCAACTGCTTCCACTTGCACTTATCAGTCTTCATGTTTGTGTGACTTCTCCAGATGTCATTCCCTGTTCCAGATGTCTGCCACACATATCCCACTGACATTCCTCAGGCATTGAAACCCTAAACTCAACTTTCCAGAGTCTTCTCACTTTCTAGTTAATATTCTTTCACCCTGGCTTTTCAATTTCTATGAGCAGTAGAAACTGCTGCTTGTGTGCTCTTTGAGAATACTTAAAATGTCTTTCTTCTGTGTCTGGGGAATTGTCTTCATCTTGGGTCCCAGCTCAGGAAGATCTCTTTGCTGGCCTTATTCATAGCTCTAGTGTGACCTGGGCCTGTCCCTGTTTAATGGACCTCCACTTAGAGGATAACCCTGGACTCTAGTAGATCCTGCTTGGAATTGCGAAGGTATCAGCTGGATGCTTTCCGCTTTCCAGGATGCCAAGGTGGAGGTGCTGGCTTCTACCACCCTGCTCAGAGGTGTGAATTACGTCTGTTCTCCATGGCAACAGTAGACTCCGCAGTATGCTCTGTGTATGGTTGCTCTGAAATAGTCTTCAGACCTGATTTTTGGTGCATCTGATGATGATATGAGTTTAGTTGTAGGATCAGCATCTCAGTGCCATCAGGGCAGGCATTCTGAATTGTAATTAAAGACACTGACTGGTGGAGGGATGCAAAAAAAAAACACCCAAATTTACTTTTGTTCTGAGCAGTTGCAAGATCTAAGACTAGTTGCCTCTATGTATAGACAGGTTCTAAGAATGTGTTCTCATCTACCCCAATGTCACTGTTTTCGGGAGGTTCTGGAGACAGTCAAACGTAATAGTCCAAGGTCAGAATGGTCTACCCCTTTTTGAACTTTATTTAATTTGTTCATTAATTTTTATTCGAATGTTTGAGATTATGATATAATTACATCATTTTCCTCTTCCCTCTCCCCCCTCCAAGCCCTCCCATATACTTCTCTCTTTTGTTCAAATTCATAGCCTTTGTTTTCATCGTTATATATACATATATTCCTAAATATATAAATACAACCTGCTCTGTAGTCAGAAGTTTTTCTGTGTCCTGCAGCCATTGGGTCCCAAACAAACACACCAGAGGATTATATTAATTACAAACTGTTTGGTCTATGGCTCAGGCTACTTGCTAGTTAGCTCTTACATCTTAAATTAACCCATTTCTATTAATCTGTGTATTGCCATGTATCTCGTGGCTTTACCTGTGTTCCATTACATCTTGCTCCCCCAACAGCACTCAGCATCTCCTCTGACCCTGTCTTTCTTCTCCCTCTATCTCTCTTGGATTTCCTACATGGCTATAACCTGTCTTACCATAGGCCAGAGCAACTTCTTTATTCACCAGTGGTAGCAACACATATTCACAGCGTACAAAAAGACCATCCCGCAGCAATGCTCAGTCCATATAATGTTACTTGTCCATACATATTTTCAAGACTGAGCATTTGGTATTGGATAACCAGTTGGTGAGCTCTTACCTGGGAAGACTATTTATTTCTCCTACTCCCAGCTTTCCTTATTTGCTGTAGCTCTTTGTGTAAGGTTGAGGCCTCCTGGGTTTAGCACCATCCTGTCCACATTAGGTCTAGTGCTGCTTTCTTTGTTCAGCTCATGTTTAGACAATCATACTGGTGAGGCTTTATGAATATAGTTTCCTACATTCCTAGGGGACACAATCTCACAGTAAATTCTCCGTTCCACTGGCTTCTTCCTCTCCAGCCCTTCTTCTGTAATGATCTCTGAGTCTTAGGTATAGGAGTTGTACTGTAGAGGTGTCCATTGGGACTGGGGTTCGCAACGCTGCATTTTGACTGGTGTGGTTTTCTGTAATAGTCTCCATGTGTTAAAAGGAAAGTTCCCCTGATTATGAGGGAGGACTATATTTATCTGTGAGTTGAAGGACGAGTGTTTAGAGTGTAGCTAGGGATTATGCTGGTTTGGTAAAGTGGCAGTTGTAGGTTGTTATTTCGAGGTGACATAGCTGTGTGGGACTGTTGGTGGCCTCCCTTCTCTGGAAGTTTGCCTTCTGGTTCCAGGAGAGCTAGTCCGCGGGGAGAAGACATTCAGGTCAGTTTCAGTTCAGGGGCCTTGGAGCGCCGCTGCTGCTGATGTTCGTGGTGTCTTCAGTAGTAGTGTAGGAGTGCTCCTAGGTCAGGATGTCTTAGGCTTTTTATATGGAGAAGCACATTTAACCTTTATACCAGAAAGCAGATGGGGGACACCTTGATAAACATCGCAAGGCTTAGGTTAGAAGCCCTGGAATATATCTGCATGTGTTACTCCTTTTTCACACTGACTAGCAGGAGTCCATCATGTCATTACTGCAATCCTACTCAGTACCCTCGATGACTTACTGGAACCTTTGGATGAAGATCCCACTGGTTGCGTGTTCCCTGTGTAACTTCCAAGTTCAACAACACGAGGCTTGAGCTCTATCTGACACCTTTCACTTCTTTGTCTCTCCCCTGTGATGCCTCTTTGCTCATCTGAAAAAAGTTACCATGTTTCAGGTTTGTCAGACTTTGGCCCGACTTACCACACGGTCTTCTACAGTTCGCAGGGTAACCTCAGGAAAGGGGCATTTCTGTGCAGTTACACTGCAGGACATGGAGGGGCAGGTGAAGAGCTTCGCCAAAGGGCCCTAACCGTGTAAGCAAGTGGCAGGGTCGGGGTGAGTCTAAGGCTGTCTAACCCCATGCTCAAGTGATAACACTGTGCTGCCAGCTTCCTGTGGCATTGCTATCACCTTTCATCATGTTCTACAGTGAAAATTGTTCACGGAAGATTAAGGCTTCCTGGGGAAGAGCCTTCCTTTCTATCTCTAGATAAGAGTCATCTCTTTCCCTCACATCCACAGCACATTGTTCAGAAATGTACAATTATTCATTTTTATACTCAATGGTCACTTATAAATGTTCATTAATCCAGTCAGTAAATACTTCCTAAGTACCTGCTTTGTGCCAGGCAAGATCTTGATGCTAGAGAACCATCAGAGAACAGGTCCCACACTGACTTTTACCATCATGGAGTTTATAATCCAGTGCAGGGGTCGAGAGGTCAGCACGCACCTGTACTGTGTGTAGTCATGGCAGGCACAATGGAGAAAGTGAGGGAGGTGGGATGGCCACAGGAAGAGAGGGCTGCTCTTCTCAATTGCTAGGCTTCCTGACAGACGGCGACTGCCATACAGATGAGGATGAGAACCCAGGAAAACAGAATAGTATTTGTGAAAAATCCTGGAGCAGAGGGGGATGCTCTGGAGGCACAGCTAGAAGACCAGCATGGCAGCCAATGCACATGGGAAGGGCCAGGGGTGGAAGAGGTAAGGACAGAGAGGCAGCTGGGGAAAGGTCTATCTGTTGCTTTTGTTGGGGGTCTGGTGGTTTGATAAGCATAAGAATGACGATCTGATTCCTATTTCAATAGACAATTGGAAACATGGTGGCCAATTAGGAGGTAGTTGACTGCTGTAGGACTGGGGCAATGATGACTTGGGTCAGAGCAGTTGCAGAGAAGATGGCAAACGCAGTGTCTGCTTATATTTTGGAGTCAGATACAATAGAGTTTCTGAAGAATTATTGTAGAATGTACTAGAAAATTAGAAGCCAAGGATGATTGCATGAATGTTATCCCAAGAATCTGGAAAGATGGAATTGGCATTTATTGAAACCAGGGAGACTACTAGAGAAGATTGGCAGATGAAAATTTTAAAAAAAGTTGGTTAAAGGTGTGTGAAATTTGAAGTGACTTATTAGTCAGAATTTTCCAAAGAGTCAGAACAAAATAGGAAAATTGCCTCTAGTTCAAGGATATAGTTTTGTTCTATTCAGCCTGTCAACTGAATTGACAAGGCTCACCACCTTAAAGAGGATAGTCTGCTTGTTCAACTCATTGATTTAAACGCCAACCAAAAACATCCACACAGAAACAGCCCCAATAGGGTTGACCCAAATATTCGGGCAGTTCATGTCCAAGTCAAGTTGGCACATAAAACTAAGCATCATAGATGCCTCCTGAATGTGTGAAAGAGTGTGGAAAAATAAGAGCCCAAAGTTGTGGACCCATTTTTACTAAACTTCCCTGCTAACAGGGTCTGACCTTGCTCAGTGTTCGCATCAAACAGCAGTGAAGTGCACTCTCACAACCATGGAGGTGGAGAGAAAACAGGGATCAAAATCAGGCAAATATTTAAGAAGTTAATAACCTTAACTAGTCTAATTGGATCCTGATACAATCCAAATACCCAATAATACCACTCCCTAGAGAAACACTACACTGCTAAAATCAAAATTAGGGGAATTAGAAATACTTCAGATAAAGTCGTGGCACATTTGCAGATCAAAGAACACGGAGACAGTGTTTGTGTGATTTATATTAAGAGACGTAAATACCGGAGAGAAAGCAGAGAAAATGAGCACAAAAAGGGCTGGAAAAATGAGCTAATCACAAAATGCCTGAACAAATGAAAAACTGTCTCTGGAACAAATGAAAAGAAAACCAATTGTAGCAGAAAACTTACGAGAGATTATCAATATGGTTCCAGGAAAATGAATAAACATCAAGTGGCTCTTGACACACAGATGGATAAACACAGAAACCCAACAGCTAGGAGCCAGAAACCATGTTTAAACTGGTTGTAGGATGGATAATGTTATTTCAAAATGTGCATCCATTGTCGAGATTATGGACTTACTCTTCAGTTTGTTCTGATGTAGTGAAGAGAGGAGGGCTATAAGGCAGGGTAATTACACACATAGAGGGTAATCATTTTCCAAGTAAAAGCAGAAGCATGATATCAAGACAATTTCTCTGCCCACCAAACAAAGTGTATTTTTTACTCAAACTGGAGAAAAACACCCAGCTGAGTTTACAGATAGGAGAACTAATGTGGGAGGCATCTGACCTCACTCCTGAAGCAGCAGACTGGATAATCGATGTCTTCGGAGGTTCTGTGACTCTGCTTTTTAATTTGCAGTATCACTGAAAGCAATTTCCTGGCATTCCACAATCTAGCTCTGGGGGCAAAGTAATTGGTGACCCTTGGTCTTTGTAAACAATCTGAATAACAAAGATCATAGAAGTGACTTTAGAGAGACCTTCAGTTTAAATTGCATCTTTCTAGGCTGCTGACTCTCAAAGATGATCTGCAGAACCATGTGAGAGCAAACATCTTGGAAATGGAAACTGTTCTGGAAGAAGTGTGTACATAAGGGGGTATGGAAGAATGACTAGTGATTGTCCTTTCTTGTCGCCCTTATTCCTACCTGTCCGGAGATTGACGTCTGTGGCCTGAATCCAGGAAGAAGCACTCTAGTTCCTGGTTCTGAGCACATTTCTGGAAGTCACTGGGAAGCTCAGTAGCTTCAGTGGCTGCTGTGTTTCTTTTCTGTGGTTCCTTCCTTCTCTCCTATGGATCTAAGGGGATAGTGCGTTCTCACTGTTACTAATCCATGGGTGCCTCGGTATCTCTTATAGGTGCCTTTCCCTAAGACAATCCATCTATAAATATAGACCATTGCTTAAAATCTTCCAATCAATTTAAAATAGATTTTGCTTTCCTGAATGATATAAGAGTGCCAAGCAATATTTAAGAGGGGAAGAAATATTGAAGTGTAATCTTATAATTTACAAAGTATTCCACTGTACTTCCAATTTGATGCAATCAATATTTATGTACAGAAACTATTGATGATTTATAGGCTGTATGTAAAGGTTTTTGTTTCTCTTATCATTTAGCTCCATCTTGCACTTAGAACCATGGTTTCTGTTTTGCTCATGTCCACCAACAACAATAATGGGCCCTTCAACATTTCAGAATGAGCACATGCCAAGAGGATTATGGTAGAGCATTCAACCATCACTTGATCTGACCATCTTGTACAATCTGAGTCTGCATTTACTGCCATGCATTACAAAAGAGGCTTCCCTAATGATGACTAAGAATAATATATAAATATTGGTATGCACATAAGTATTTAGAAAGTGGCTTGGATCTGTATTAATTTGGATAAACAACAGTAGTAGGTTTTCCCCTACAGCCTAGAACCTCCTCAGATGTGTATTTAAACCAAGTTTACAGCTGCCAGCATAAATTCCGTCTTGTGGAATGGGCCTCAAATCGAATTAGAAGTACTTGGTTACACACGGAAGGGTCATGCCACTATTGCCTCGTGGGCACATTCTGCATGCTAAGTTGTGTTGTAGTTTGCACAGCTCTCAGCTGAGTCAGACCACCGATACTGTTTCTCTTCTGGCCGCCTTCACTGTGCCTTCCGGTAGTACGGAAGCGGGCCAGCAGGGAGAAGCTTCCAGCTCAGTTCCAGCTTAATTTTTTAGTTATTTTGGGAGAAAGGAGTGTGTGTTTTTAAATAACAGGATTTTATTGACTAGTTCTTGATCTGTAGTCTCACAGATAGCCCTGGTTAAAATCTCTGGGTCTCAAAATGACATGTGGGGAAGGGACTTGTAGGAAGGTGCAGGATAATGGGGATGGGAAGAGACAAGAGAGGGGGTGTAGGGGACAGTAATTAGAATACATTATATATGTGTAAAATTATTCAAGAAAAAAATTACTAAAATATTTGAAAATTAACATTCTCTGGGCTAGAAGGAATGTAGCCATTTGGACATGTTCATCTTCCGGAGGCTCTGGGAGTCCTTGGATTGTTTTCTAGTTACCTTTTTCTGATGCTGTCCAGGGTAATTAATGTATAGAACCATAATGGTGGTGCCATTAGAGAAAAACAACAACAGTCTGCAGAAATGAGACTCCCACAAGTAAAATGGATCATCACTAAGTTACACACCAATCGACAATATTAAAATGCCCAAGATTACCAAGAATCAACCATTAGTGAAAAATGCATCTCAAACCTTTTAAAGTAACTTGTCACATCTACTTATCTGATACCATCCAGCTATAATTACACTATTATGTATAATTTTAGTACTATGGCTTACATCATGCTAATTCACCCTGTGTGCCATATTGAATTCCTAGCCTAAAATTATCAACATATTGATTGTAGTAAGACTGAAAAGGAGTAGCTTGAAACAATTATTCCAAGAACCCTGCTGAGAAAGACATGCCCATTCATTCATTAAAGTTTGATAAATTTTTTTTCTGAGTACCACTTATGTGGTATGTAAGGTCATCAACTCTGATGATATAGTAACAAATAATATGTCCTTGGGACACAACACAAAGGAGAGGAGGATTGTAGACAAATGAAATACTTTCAAGGGAAAAAATCAGGTCATAGTGCATGAGGGTGTCTGGTGTGTAAGCTGAGTGAGCCGGGGAATTATAGAACACTGGGATAACTCTCAGATGAGGTAACACCTAAATTCTCAAAGAGGACAAGGCATAGACAGAATGTTCAAGGAAGTAATGCCCCAAGAGAGGATGTTCATTGAAAAGATGCATGGGATTGATATGGCGGAGGTACAGACTGTACAAACAGGTGTTCAGAGAACGGGGCCAGATAGGTGGCCTCGGTATATGTGTGCTGAAGAGTGTGAGCAGCCTCAGAACATCTCTGAAGTTTTAGTAAGCTTAATTCTTTTGGTTGCTTAACAAGTATTTGAGGAGCCTACTTAGCTAGGTAGAACACCAGGGTTCAGGATATGATTGAACAGAAAGGAATTTTGATCTTAATGAGGGCGCAGCTGGGGGTGAAACAGCTCTAATGAATTGCATAAATAAGTATAAGATGTTGTTAATGATATGGAGGAAGGTGGTGCTGGCATTGAGCATTGTGGGTCATGAGGATAGGTTAGGAGTAGATATTCAGAAGACATCTTTATGAGGAGATACCATTGAAACGCTTTAAGGCTGAGAATGATACTCCCATACACCAAGTGGGTGAAGACTCCTCCATGCAGAAGAATGCTCAAGTGAGAGTATGCCATGAATGTTGAGGACGTTGACCTGTTTCAGCAGCAGAAGGAGCAGTGAAGTTGGAGCATAGCTAGAGGGAAGACACCAGCCAGGAAGCATTGGAGGGCTCCCGGGAGGGCATTGATCAAGGGAGGATGCCACCAGCTACACAAAACATCTGAAGGGTGCATCGGAGGTGCTCCAGGAAGATGTTTAAACACAGGAAATAGTAAGAGGGTGTGACCTTAGCTGCTATATAGAGAATGGACTCCATTTTTGTCAGGAATGGAAGCAAGCTGAGAAGGAAGGCGTGAGATTTTAGGTGTTGGCTGCAGACATGGTTGTAGTGGGTGTGCTTTCTGAGGCAGCACTGTTCTGTCTTCTGAAACTTGGACGTGGGCTTGCTGTGGATATTGTTCTGTATAAATAAAACACTGATTGGCCAGTGACCAGGCAGGAAGTATAGGCAGGACAAGGAGAGAGGAGAATTCTGGGAAGTGGAAGGCTGAGTGAGGAGACACTGCCAGCCGCTGCCATGACCAGCAGCATGTAAAGATGCCAGTAAGCCACGAGCCACATGGCAAGGTATAGATTCATAGAAATGAATTAATTTAAGCTATAAGAACAGTTAGCGAGAAGCCTGCCACAGCCATACAGTTTGTAAGCAATATAAGTCTCTGTGTTTACTTGGTTGGGTCTGAGCAGCTGTGGGACTGGCGGGTGACAGAGATTTGTCCTGACTGTGGGCAAGGCAGGAAAACTCTAGCTACATGGGATATTGTGGAAAAGCATTTCATTAGCCAATTCTGGGTTGTTTGACCTGGATGACTTTGTCAGTGGTAAAATTACTCAAATGCAGACATTTAGGAGTGGTGGCAAGAAATAAGGAATCAACATTTTAGGCATAAAATCTTGTTTGGTATTTAGTAGATTTACTAAGAATTGAGGAGTGGGGGAGGCCTGGAGAGACAGGGAGACTTCTAGACAGGGGCATTTCCATGGTAAGGCTAAGGAGGCTATCCTAATTGACACACTGAGGCTCTGGCTACAATAGAGGCAAATACGGTGAGAAATGAGGAGCCCAGAGTGACAACACATGGTGGAGGCCATTGAGAAGGCCCAAGACATGTTGACAAGGTCCAGTTTGGTTACTGAGTAGAGAAGAGGTGAACCTGTTGGGTGGGTAAGAAGGTTGGAAACAGAAGTAAGAAGGAGGAAGAAGCAGAGAGCCCTCCATGAAACCTTCCTGCACATTCCTACAGACTAGGTAACAATTCTAAGGAGCCATTTAGAAGCATTTTAATGGGTGGGGTGGTAAAGAGGACGGTGGTAGATGAGGAAAGGGCAGAACAGAGATGAACCTCTCAAGCAGCTTCATTTGAAAGTGAAGTTGGAATAAAGTGGGAAGTGCAGGCCGATGCCAGCGCATATCTGTGCTAAGGGGAGCAAGTCAATAGTCTGAGAGCACTTGAGAAGGAGGCTGATTAATAAAGACAGGGCTGAATGGGCAAAGAAGAAACTCCTTAATGTAGCCATATCTATCCCAGGTAGCATCTACCTAATAAATGTCAGCTATTGTGCTTATCATGTTTAATCCCCACAAAGCCCCAAGAAGTGGGCACTATAATTGCTTGCAAGCTACTGATAAAGTATTTGAAATTCAAGTATTTTTGCTTTTGGTTACTCAACCCAGGCAGTGAGAACATCAATCAAATCCAGTCACAGGGCCTTCTCTCTTCACCCCTTCAGGGAACTTTATTCTATTTGCTCAACATTTATTTCCTGTCTTGAGATGGCATCTCATGTAGCCCAGGCCGGCCTCAAATTCAATATGTAGCCCCAAATGACCTTGAACTTCTGATTCTTCCATTTCTACCTGCTGAGGTCTGCGATTGCAGGTGTGCACTATTACACCTGGTGCATGCATTGCTGAGGATCACACTCAGAACTAAAGCAAGGCAGGTACTGAATGCAATCCAGCCCCACTGGCTCAGCTTTGATCCCTGTGGAATCTGAAATGTCTTTCCATGTGTCCCTACCAGCCCTGTGCCTAGCAAGCACACCTTCTGAGGTTTGACCTTTCTACTGTGGCCATACATGCTCCCCTCCTCCACCCCCAGGTCCTTCTAATGCATCAGAACCCAGATGCCATCTAGAGAGTGTCTCCACCCCCAAGGAAGGCATTTCAGAGAACACCTCAGTCCCAGGGAGGCAATAGCTCTCTGGCTTCCATGCCTGCTGGCCTTCTTTTTCCTCTCTTTCTGACTCTTCCTAATAATCCATGTCCAGTCTGATGCTGATCATGACTCATTGACTGTCACCTTCCCTCAAAACAACTCCTGTCCTGGGTAATCACTCTTCCATGTGTGGCCCACCGGCTCCTAAGCCCAGCATAGGGCAATGAATTAGAATATCGACAAGTGATTTCTATTTTTAAAATACTTGTATTTATTTGTTGGTAACAATACACATATATGGTGTATTTTGATAACATTCACTCCCTGCTACCCTCTCTTACCTCCTTCTGGCCCCTTCTAGACTCCCTTTTCTTCCCAACAAGAAATCTTCTACATTCATGTTTTTTTTTTTTTCCCCTTAAAATGACTCATTGCCTTTAAGACGGTCGCCTGCATAAGCATAGATGTGACCTGTTTGTTGGACTACAGGCAACTTAGTAGTGGCTATGCCACTAAATAAAATGACTCTCCTCCCAAGGAGCCATTATCTGCCAATAGCTCCCCAGCGAGAGGTGAGGCTTCAGGTACCCCTCCCCATCCATGCTGGGATGTAGACAGGTACCATCTTGTGTAGTAACCACAGCAGCTGTGTGTCCATGATTGTAACAGCCGAGTCTCATTCAGAACACAGCCCTCCTCCCCATCCTCCCTGGCTCTCAGAATGGTCCTCCCTGCCTCTTTCCTAAAGTTCCCCGTGCCTGTGGGAGTTGGTGTGTGTCTTAGTTAGGGTTACTATTGCTGCGATGAAACACCATGACCCAAGCAACTTGGGAGGAAAGGATTTACTTGGCTTACACTTACACAGCACTGTATATCTTTGAAGGAAGTCAGGACAGGAACTCAGACAGGATGGGAACCTGGAGGCAGGAGCTGGTGCAGAGGCTGTGGAAGGGAGCTGCTTCCTGGCTTGCTCCCATGGCATGCTCAGCCTGCTTCCCTATAGAACCTGTAGGACCACAGTCTAGCGATAGCACCACCCACAATCACTAATTAAGAAAGTGTCCTACAGGCTTACTTACATCATGATCCTATGGAGGCATTTTCTTAATTGAGGCGCCCTCCTCTCAAATGACTTTAGTTTGTGTCAAGTTGACATAAAACTATTCAGCACAGTGTGCGTGATAAAGATATTCTGTTTATAGCTGAACCTTCAACAGTCATCTGTTCTCAGCATTTTGAGCAACTAGGAGCCTCTGCATTAACTGCTGCCCACTGACCAAGGATGAAAGCAGCACTAATCTATGGCTAGAAACACAAACATTTGGAAGGTGGTTTAACATCATGGGCATTTAGCAAGGCATGTGCCTCTACAGCTATGGGCTTTTGATTAGCTTTACAGTATTAGGCGTTAATCCCCACCCGTAGAGAGGGCCTCAAGTCCAACCGAAGGCAGTTGGTTACCCTAATATTCGTACTGTGATATTGCTTGGTAGTTCAGTATTGCACCATGCATTCTTCACCACTGTATGAGACAGTTGGTGACTTTTCCCCAGTGGCCTGTATAGCACCTTCTGGTATTGTGAAAGTGAGCTCGCAGAGAGGGAGTTTTCAGGTCAGATCCACCTTGATTTCTCTCTGTGCTCTAATCAAAGTATGTCTGTCTTCAGCACTAAGGTCTTTTCATCTACTTACGGTGAGCAGCCAGGAGCAACGGCAGTAGCCTGCATTACTCTGGGTGCCTTCGCATGCTCCCTAAACAGTAGCACCTCACAGGGAGGTGTGCCATGTGCTGGTGAGTTCGTGAGCAATTCTGTTCCTTGCTGTATAATCTCAAAGATCTTTCCAGTACTCTCTTAGGATCTGGGGCAGTACTAGGGCACCTCACTTGGGCATCTACAAGCCTGCCTAGATTCAGAAATATCAGAGTCCTCTGTGTGTACCAGGCTCCTCAGTTCTCTCTGCTTTCTACCTGGCATTATCCGTGAGAAAATAATTATTTTTTCTAAGCTCTGGTGTTTGCCCAGCCTTCAATTTCAAATGATTAGGTTTCATTTCAGCTTCTGATTGTTTACATTGCTACCTGCCAGGTGGGCTCCGTCTGATCTGGTCTCCAGCAACGGATCAGTTCCCACCTGAACCCTTCTCCATCTTGGTAGCAATGAATGTGTCACAAGAATAGGTGACTGTGTTGGATCAAGGATAAATAAAATAGCTGGTACATTTTTTTTTGTGAAAGAATGAACAATGAATATTTTTCTTTTTACCCCTTATTTTTATCGGGTAAATACCCTTTGATACAGATTATGCCTCAATTTCTAAGGATACTATTTTCTCCCTCTGCTTTCTTCCAGTGGACGGTTTAGGTGGTAACCTATAAAGACCAGCCAAGCTGCCATAGTAACAGCAGTGGTCATCCTGGGGTCAGGGTATTTCTGTGTTTCAGATCTTCCAGCTAACGAGTGTCTGTGTCTGTAACAAGGAGTAGCAAGGCATAAAGGTTGGAAAAGGCAGCCCAGTCGCTCCCCAGCCCACACCACCTGAACTGCGAGTGTCCTATATATAGGAGCATCTTGCTCTGGGCCCCAGTGTGTGCCCGGAACATGTTGTTTTTCTTCTTGAGAGGACGCAGCAGATGCAGGGTGGGTGATCCCTTCTGGCCCTGTGCCAAATGCTTGGTGCAGCTGCAGAGGGAATCTCCCTTCCCTAGCGTCTTCTCATTGGCAGGGTGGCATCTTTCCTCACTGTCCTGAAAATAGGAATGTCACTGTGACATCTTGTGTTACCATTCACAAACATGTCTGCCCTTGTAGCAGGAATCTTAAAAGTTCTTATTAATAAAATCAAACCTGAGGCCAGTTATTGGGGTCAATGCTGGTAGATCAGAGAGATAGAACAAGCCACAGCTATCTCACCTTGCCAATTTCTCAGCTGGTCCTGTTTCCTCAGACTGGAAGCTTCTGTGTCCTCAATCCAGAATGAATCTCAGCTGAACTGTGCTGCTCGAAAGCCTGAAGCTTAACCAGCCACATGCTTAACCAGCTAAATGCTTAACCAGCCAAATGCTTAACCAGCTAAATGCTTAACCAGCCAAATGCTTCTAGTTTCTGATCCTCACGCCTTATATACCTTTCTGCTTTCTACCATCACTCCCTAGGATTAAAGGCTTGCTTTCTGGGATTAAAGGCATGAGTCACCATGCTTGGCTGTTTCCAATGTGGCCTTGAACTCACAGAGATCCCAGATGGATTTCTGCCTCTGGAATGCTAGGATTAAAGGCGTGTGCTATCACTGCCTAACTAGTGGCTTTTCTGTTCTCTGACCCCAGATAAGTTTATTAAGGTACATAATATTTTGGGGAACACAATACCGCCACATGCCCTAGAGACGGTGAATAAACAACCTCGTTTGATGTGGACTTTCCTCTAAGGCAAAGCATAGAAGAACCATTACTCTAGCATTCTGTCCATGCTGTGATGGTATCCTCATGAGAAGGCTGGCCAGACCTGGATACACTTGAGGTGAAACTTCAAGCAAGTCACTTAGAAGCGAACATTTGAAACACGGCACAGTGTGAGTTGAAGTTGCTTTGATGTGGGTAAGGTTCTGGTGGCAACCCTTGTCAGAACTAATCCTTCTCTGCTGCATGCTTGGTAGTACAATTGTAACAGGAACATGATTTATTCATTTGTGTGTATGTGTATGAAAGTGTGTGGGTGCACATGTGTGAGCGTATTTGTGGAGGTCAGAGGTTGATGTCACTATCTACCTTCTTCAACACATTTTAACATTTTATTTGTTATTATGTGTTTGTGTGTAGGGGTGGGTGGGTATGGGTGTGCACATGTGTGAGGGTGCACAGAAAACATGGTGTCCATGTGCAGGTTAAAGGAGAACTATCAGGAGGCAGTTCTCTCCTAACATGTGAGTCCGTGAGTCCAGCTTGGAGTGAAGCACATTTGTCTCCTGAGCTGGCGGCCCTCAAGGCTGTTTTCTGAGGCAATGTCTCTGTACCCAGAGCTCACTGAGTGGCTAGACTGCCCGGCCAGTGCGCCTGAGGTATCTGCCTGTCTTACCTTCCCCGGCTGCACTTGGCTTTCCTGTGTGTGTCAGAGTTCTGAACGTGCACAGCCACCTCACAGACGGAGCCATCTCTCCAGCCCCGACTTCATTTGACTTACTTGAAATAAAGTATTCGTCTCTCATTAAAACCTCGATTTAAGGTGCTTGCTGCACAAGGCTGGCTTACCCGAGTTCATCCCTAGAAACTACATGAAGGTGGAAACAGAGAAGTAACTTCACAGAGTTGTTTTCCGACCTCCACATGCATTCCCTGGTGCCCTTCCACAAACCCACCACACACACACACACACACACACACACACACACACACACACACACACACACACACCAGCAACAAATCTTTATGCTGTTATTATGTGTATTCAAAATAACAGGGGACTGTGCTAGTCAGCAGATAATAAATTATGATGAAAGATAAATTCTGGTCCTGAGTTACAAATGCGTGGCCTGATCTCCTTTGCGTAGATGGTTGGGGGTTGATTCTGGATACGGTAAGGCCAGCCTCAGGCTTGAGCCCATCCAGCTGGCCCTGGGAAGAAGTGACAGTGGGTAAGGAGGGGGCATGCAGTGGTCCTCCCTTACAGGGACTGTGATTGTCTAGTGTGTGCTGCTCTTTCCAGGAGAGCATCTTCTTGATGTGAATGGTAGATGTGTCCATTTTAACAATGAGATCATCAGGTCCAGACAAGGTAAATGAGCGGCCTCGGGTCACAAAGTTCTATGTGCACCAACCTGGAATTGTCTCCCTCCAAATCTGTCATTTTGGTATGAGGCTGCACTTCTGGTTTCACATAAATCTCGGATCGGAAATAAACCTGGCTATTCAAGTCTTATAGGGGATAATTCTGGGAAATTAACTTCACCTTTCTGATCTGATTTTCTTTATTTCTTATGAAAACAAACTAAATCATTCCATCTCTCTTCCTTCACTGTGGGAGGGAGTCAGGGCAACGCTACATGCAAAACACTGGACACAAACTGTGAAGAGGCAGCCCAAGGAGAGGGAGCAGTGCCTGCTGCTGGCCCTTGCCAAGGGTTTTGTGTCTAAATGGTTGTTATTTCTTTTTACACACTTATTTACATGGAACAAAGGATCTGGAAAATGTATTCTTATCATTGTCATTGTCAGCGAGGGCATGGGTCCTCTCAGGGAGGGCCGGATGCTGGCTCTTGTCACCTACTGTGGCCAGTTGGAGTTTGTTTTCTGCCATGCTAGCAGAGCACGTGGACACTGTGCCAAGGACCCGCTGTGGCAGGTGGCCAGAGCCACATGCATCTTATATTGCAGCTGACATCCATGGTTTGAACTTCTTTGCCCAAACTCACACTGAATGATAAAATACCTATCAGCCTGAACTCACTGGTGTTTTTCTCCCTCACCGTCATAATCAGGCGTGATTGAGAAAGCTCTAGGAAGCAGGTGGCCTACGTAGTCTTCCAAGCTGCTCAGGTGCTCCCAAAAGTAAACACCAGTAACCACAGGCTGAAAATTGATTAGAAGTCCTTATGTGTCCCTTTAAGTTTGAATCATACTAATGTGCATGGTGTGGGTTCTGTAGCTGGGCTGATAGATGAGCCAGGAAGACTAAGAATTTGTGTAAGTTAGTGTGCATTTGCAAATATAAATGTGTATACACACATATATTTGTATACAGACAAAACATGAAGAATGCATACAGGTATACAAGTAATGTAGACACACACATACACATATTTGTGCATATCTATATGTGTATCCATGCACACATAAGTGTAAATATAACTATACATATACAACCTTCTCCATAGAGACATGAAATTATTTTGGTTCTTCTATCGGATATCAGTGTTATCTTAACAAAGCCAAAAGTATCATTTCCACCTTTATTTTCCATTTTCCCTCCTTGGTTTCTTCTTTTCCCACTTTGTCCCTTCCTTCCTTCCTTCCTTCCTTCCTTCCTTCCTTCCTTCCTTCCTTCCTTCCTTCCTTCCTTCCTTCCTTTTATCCTTCCTTCCTCCTTCCCTCCCTCCCTCCCTCCCTCCCTCCCTCCTTTCCTTCCTTCCTTGCTATAGACACCTACTGCTTCCCACTACACACATGTCCTTATAGAGGAGAGTGGAAGTTCCTCTCTCCTATTCCACCAGTGAGCAAGACAACTAAAGTGGCCACTAGAATAGAGCAGATGGGCATCCTGATGCCTGGTGCAAGTAGCACGGAGCATGGAGGCCACATGGGGAAGATGCCAGATCAAGGTATGTGTAAGTTATTAAACTGATATGCTGATGTTGTGGAGAGGGTGGGGGTGTATGGGTGAGAGAAAGATGTCAGACATGGGACCACGGGACAGTGAAGGATGACATGGAGGGGACCGACAGGCATGGAGTAATGGTGACTAGATGTGAGGAGATTTGGTGCTTGAGGAGACATTGGTCCCTAGCCAGAAAGAAATTAGTGTGGGCTTAGAGAAAAACAAGTTTCCAAGACAGACCTTCTGGTCACCGATCTCTGCTTTCTGTTTGGCTTGGTGTGCATGTAGCTGATTTTCTGGGGGAAATTATTCACACGTCAGTTGCAGGCAGATGTTTGATTCATCCTGTCAGCTTCTCCAGGAGGCTGTAAGATGTGAGAGGTCAGGTGATGGGCATTTCAGTAAGTGTGGCAGATGTGGGTCTGTGATTCTGAGCTGTGACATAAGGCAGAGGGGATAGTGTGTGTGTCCAGCGAGGTCCAGCCTTCCGAGATGACAGTATGACTACAGCTCTGGAGGAGGTAATGATTTCGGATGCACCTGAGTGACAGCATGCATCTGCGTGTCCTCACTTGTGCGCTGTCACCTAGGGAAGCATCCTATGAGGTGCCCTGCTCATGGGTTTTATGCCACCACAAACAAGAGCGGGGAGTTGGGTCTGCTGAGCCTTGAGAAGCCCCCCGATTCCTGACAACGACTGTAGCTGGGCCGTCCGTCACCGGCACTTCCCAAGCGTCATTCACCCTCTGTAGCTTTATTCAGAGGATGATTGCTCTGTGAGTGAATTTAGGGAAAATATTCCCCATGAAACCCAAACCAGCCTTGCTCTGAGCATGAATCTGTCAACAGGGCCAATGAGAAACACACTGTCCCCTGGCGGAGTCCCCCAGTAAACCAAGCGGTCCACGGTTCCCATAGGCTGGGGTCTAATACCTCAGCCATTGGTGCATTGTGGGCACGATGCTGCACTACCTCCACTTTCCCCCTGTTGCAGAGTCTGAAGTTCCCAACAGCAGAGGGAAATAGATAGGCCTGTCTTCCTAATTACATTAGGGAGTATTATGTGTGGCTCTGGGCTCCGAGTCCTTGTGCTTGCTGCCATGACACAGATAGGAGATTGCTTTTCCTATTTTTGAACCTTATAGCCTCTCTGGTTCATTTCTTACCTCTCTGACACAGACAAAAACTCTGAGTTACTTGTTAACTAGATAAAAACATGAGATATAAACCAAAAGCAAACACATGCCAGTGGTTTTAATGTTTTTATTTGTTAATAAGATGGTGCTTTTTCAACACACAGCTCTATTAGTTGGTACTTCTCTATAAATTTATTTTCTAATAATGAGAGGTAGACTTGAAAAATAAATCAAAATGTGTGTGTGCTCATTCGTTTGTATAGAGGCCAGTGGATGACTTTGGGTGTCAGTCCTGGACTTCTGTTATATTTGAGACAGGGTTTCTTTGTTTTTCTACCTAGTATTCCAGACTATCTGACCCCTCATCTTTCAGAATTTCCCTGTCTCAGCCTCCTGTCTCCCCCCAGAAGTACTGTGACTACAGAATCTTTGCATCTGGCTTGTACATGAGTTCTAGAGATTTGAACTCAGGTCCTCACACTTGCCTGGCAAGCATTTTCGCCACTGATTCATCTCCTCGGCCCCAAGAAATGGACTTCTTATAAGCAGGAAAACCCTATGACTAGCAGAGTCCCATGCTTTCTCTTCCAGGCGACAAAAGACCATGGTGTGCACATTTTCATGTTGTCTGCACTTGGAACATTCCAAGTTGTCATCAAAACTCAGGAGGAATCTTCAAGAATGTCATCACCTAGATGAGAAAAATGCAATGCACAGGGATGCCTTTGGATGAAAGTCCTTAAGGAGGGAAAGGAGTCAGTAGAAACCAATGGGGTCACTGAGTGATTCCTTGGGGAAACCCTGGGGCCCAAGTTCATTATATTGCCTTATTGGGAGGGGGCACAGGAGGTAACAAGAATGGAATGTTTCTTTCCTGGAATAGGTTATGATCTTAATGAAGTTAAATGTTCATTTTTAATATTCATCAGAGTAACATGAGAAAAGGAATAAACTCTTTCTTTAATATTAGACTAATCTTAAATTTGAAAGTTCCCACAAGTAGAGAGGGATGAGCCTGGCATAGGCCCTTGATGGCTCAGGGCAATGTTCCAGTTAGGAAGCAAATAATGCATCTAACATATGTCATATGTCATTTAGGTTAACAGCATTCATTGTTTAAGATTATGGCATTGTTTATTTGGAACAGGATCCTGCTACGTAGTTCAGTTTGGCCTGGAACCTGCTTTGTAATGAAGGCTGGGTGTGAAGGGCTCCTCCTGCCTCCGCCTTACAGATGTGCACCTATTCCCAATGGGTGGAAAAGTCTTCCATTGATTGGTAAAACACGTTTAGTATTATATTTATTTATTTATTTTTAAAGATTTATTTATTTATTATGTATACAGCATGTATGACTACAGGCCAGAAGAGGGAACCAGATTCCATTACAGATGGTTGTGAGCCACCATGTGGTTGCTGGGAATTGAACTCAGGACCTCTGGAAGAGCAGTCAGTGCTCTTAACCTCTGAGCCATCTCTCCAGCCCTATATTTATTTTTATATAAAGTCATATATAATTTTTATCAATGCCCATTGATAGCTTAATTCTAGTAAAAATAATAAAAAAAACTTTTTTTTTTTTTCAAGACAGGGTTTCTCACTGTAGTTTTGGTGCCTGTCCTGGAACTCACTCTATAGACCAGGCTGGCCTTGAACTTACAGAGATCCGCCTGTGTCTGCCTCCCGAGTGCTGGGATTAAAGGTATGCGCCACCACCACCCCAACAAAAGTCTTTTTTAATCAGAAAATATAGATAACCCAAAGTACATAGCTGGATGGTTTTTTGTATTGAAGCCTGGGAATAGAAGACGGGAGGTTCTAAATTAATTTGGTTTGTGGTAGAGGCACCTGGCTTGCTGATAACCAGAACTGGAGCTACAGAGGAAGGGAGAAGGTGTGAGAGTCCTTCCTTCTGTTTTAGTCATGTCTTTAAGCACATACAGGAAGAGCTGTGTGGACACATGATTCCAGATCTCAGGAAAGTGTAGTGTCAAGATAAGTGTATGTGGCTTATGGATCTAGAAACCTTTGTGCAGTTTGTGCCTTTTGGACAAATGTTGAGCCCAGACGGCTGTTTATTACTGGTGGAAAGTCTAGGTGCTCCCACCGCCTGTTAAAGGAAAAGAGCAATGTTTTCAAGACAGCGAGTCCAGGTCAGGGTTACCTGGTTCAGTCATCTAAATCAAGAGTAGCTAGAGGAGAGTCTGGGACAAACATTGCAAAATGAAGTGGGGTAGTGGAATGGAAGGAGGGGACAAGTTCTTGTGGAGACGCCCAGCCTCTGAAGCGGAGCCGTGGGTGCTGCGTGGGGCTCCTGCACTTTTGACTTCCAGGAGGGAGAAGGATCATGTTTCCTGTGGCTGCTGTAGCAAACGTCCAGGAAGTTAGTGGCTCTGAACACATGAACGTATTATGATGTACTTCCGGGATGGGCATTGGAAGCCCTGCATTTCCTCTCAAGGCTCTAATGGAAAGTCTCTTCCGTTGACTTTTCCAGCTTCTAGGGTGGCTGATGGTCTCGACCTTCAAATCACATCTTCCAATCTCAGTTTCGTGGTTACACACCATCTCCCAGGCTCTTTTCTCTTCCCTTGAAAGGATGCCTGTGATTCTATTGAGGCTAGTGTGGATAATTTAAGACAATCTCATTTCTTTTACCATGTAAGGAACATAACAGTGGCTTGCATACTCTAGGGTATGAGATTGAGGCTTATTCAGACTCTTGAGCAGACTTAGAGCAACCTGGACAACTACATTCCCACTCAAAGTTATCCAGCTTTAAGAAACTGGGTGCTGTTTGATTTATGATGGGAAATGAGTCCTGTTAAGCTCACAGTAACATGAAAATACTGTAAATTGATACTGAGGGTCCTAGCTTAGTGACTCTGTGTGCTGTAGAGTGTCTGTTGTTTCTGCTCACCGTTGTGGGGATGCCTGGGGACCTCAGGTCTCTGTTGCTGCTGAATATCATGCTACACATTGTTAACTTGAGAAAAAATACAAATAAAAAACTGAAGTATGGATTCTACTGATGAATGTCACTTTTGCACCATTATAAAGTCAAATCAAATCATATGTCAAGTCATTACAAGTTGGGGACCATTTGCATTTTTAAAAAAATGAAATTACATATATTAAGTAAACTGCTATAAACAAATTAAGTCAGTTTCAGACCATCATATTTTGCATTTAACTGTCATTTTGAGGGTCTTCCTAGAGTAATAAATATTTGGTGAAATCATTAACATATCTAAATCAGCTTTAGGTATGTTGAATCAAAGCATTTTTAAGAAATGAAGACATACCCAATAAGTGATTGGACACAGGGGTCTAGATCTTACTTAGGGTCTGGTGTTAGAATAAATTATGCATACTTTATGGATCTAGGAACAATTGTCTATTGTCTTTTAGATATGAATTTTATTCTTTATTCTGGATATCATGTGTCATTGTAAATGAAAGTATGATAGTGCTATTGAATATGATATAATAATTACAATAATTAAAAGCATAGAAACCCCTCAAACAGCTGAGGTTACTTATAGAAAATGTGATAATATATCCAAAGGAAATATATCCAACCAAAAACTGTTATTTCATTACAAACACGTAGGTATATGCCATGATTTGGTTCTAATCTCTATTTCTTATGCATCCTATAATCAAAAAAGTCACACTGTTTCATAAGATGCCAAAGAATACATATTTGATTCATGGAAGAGATAGAGAAATAAGTCATTAGTGCCAAATGAAGACAAGAAGCAAAACATAATGGACACAGGAACCCTGCGATTTGAAAGGCCTCTGGGCACTGGTGAGATTGGTCATTGGTGGAGATCTGCTTTTGGATTGGAGTGGAAAGGCTCTGGTGAGATCTGGTGATTGGTGGAGATCTGCTTTTGGGTTGGAGTGGAAAGGCTCTGGTGAGATCTGGTGATTGGGGGAGATCTGCTTTTGGAGTGGGCTGGAAACGCACCTCCTCACTGGTGATTGGTGAAAGTCTGGTTTTGAATTGGGGTGGAAACGCTCTGGTCACTGGTGATTGATTGGTGGAGGTCTGGTTTTGGATTGGTGTGGAAAGGCTCTGGTCACTGGTGATTGGTGGATGTCTGGTTTTGGGGTTGGGGTGGGAACACAGGTTACAGGATGAGGACATGGCGTAGACCACAGGACAGCAGCTGGGGACCTCTGCTGTGGGAGAGAAGGTGAGAGTCACACATCACTGGAGTTCACTGATGTTCGGTGATTGTTTTAATTAAAAGTTTGTCGTTGTGGTGGTGGTGGTGGTGGAGGAGTGGATGTGGGTGGGAGGAAGGAGCCCGTGGGGGTACAGTGGGATGGAGGGTAGAGGGAGGAGCCTGTGGGGGTGCAGTGGTATGGAGGGTAGAGGGAGGAGCCTGTGGGGGTGCAGTGGTATGGAGGGTAGAGGGAGGAGCCCGTGGGGGTGCAGTGGTATGGAGGGTAGAGGGAGGAGCCCGTGGGGGTGCAGTGGGATGGAGGGTAGAGGGAGGAGCCTGTGGGGGTGCAGTGGGATGGAGGGTAGAGGGAGGAGCCTGTGGGGGTGCAGTGGGATGGAGGGTAGAGGGAGGAGCCTGTGGGGGTGCAGTGGGATGGAGGGTAGAGGGAGGAGCCTGTGGGGGTGCAGTGGGATGGAGGGTAGAGGGAGGAGCCTCTGGGGGTGGAGCGGATGTGTGTGGGAGGAAGGAGCCTGTGGGGGTGCAGTGGTATGGAGGGTAGAGGGAGGAGCCTGTGGGGGTGCAGTGGTATGGAGGGTAGAGGGAGGAGCCTGTGGGGGTGCAGTGGGGTGGAGGGTAGAGGGAGGAGCCTGTGGGGGTGCAGTGGGATGGAGGGTAGAGGGAGGAGCCCGTGGGGTGCAGTGGGATGGAGGGTAGAGGGAGGAGCCTCTGGGGGTGGAGTGGATGTGGGTGGGAGGAAGGAGCCTGTGGGGGTGCAGTGGGGTGGAGGGTAGAGGGAGGAGCCTGTGGGGGTGCAGTGGGATGGAGGGTAGAGGGAGGAGCCTGTGGGGGTGCAGTGGGATGGAGGGTAGAGGGAGGAGCCTGTGGGGGTGCAGTGGGATGGAGGGTAGAGGGAGGAGCCTGTGGGGGTGCAGTGGGATGTAAGTGGGAGGGGCTCAGAGAGATCAGTGGGATGAAGAGAAGTTGTTTGCCAATCTGCATCTCCTAAATGGAAACCCAGGCTTTAGGCAGCAAGTAAAGGGAAGGAATGTAATGGCTTCTCATGCCATGCACAAAGGAGCAATGTTCTGAAGTCTGTAATGAAGTGAGGTAAGAAGAGCTTGGGAGACACAGCAGCTGCAGTTTGAGGAATTACCACGAGAGATGAAATTTGCTGCAATCTCTATTATCTCCCCTCACGGAAGGGATGAGTGCTTGAGACAGGTAAGGATCAGTTGAACTGAACAGTGAAGTGGGAAAGGAAACAGTGGTGACACACAACTGTATTAAGCTTTCCCCAGTCTCTTGTTGAATGGTTCAGGTTGATAATGGAGCCATACCCTGCAATGCATGATTTCTGTTCTGCGCTCATGCCTGTGAGACTGTGCAGCGATTTCTCAGTAAACCACATGTACTTTCAGTCTATAATAGCAAATCAGGTATTTTTATCGACAGAATAAAAGCCTTGAGCTTAATTTTCTTCTAAATATAGCAATAAACATGTCTATACTTGCTGTAACTTACAAATTATACTTGTTCATCGCCTTTTTTTTTAATTACTGGCTGGTGGCCTGTGTTCTCCTTTCCAAGATAAACCCAGGTCCCTTGCCAAGACTTAAAACATAATAGAGGGGACTTATTCCCAGGAAGGACGTCATGGTGGACTGGAAAGTTTGGTGGCAGCAATGGCAGCACCAGAAAGTCGTTTCGTAAAAGCCTGATTCTTGATTGTCCTACAGCATTTTGAGCCTTGCCTTGGCAGATCAAAAATGTCCCAAATGGACTAACACAACTCTTCTGATACATCAGTGAACTAACCATTCCTGAGAAAGGAAGCTAGCTCAAAGCTTTATTACCACTTCATCCATCTCCAAGTGGTTCTCATCCGAGTGACGCGACCCCCACCCCCGCCTGCCATTGTCCATTGACATCACTATGTCACTGATACTCAATATTCACTGTGAAAGATGGTGGAGGGAGGGAGGGGAGGAGGGAGGGAGGGAGGGAGGGAGGGAGGAAGATGGAGAGATTGAGCAAAGGGAACATTTAATCCACACAGAACAGCAGGGGAATGGCTGATGGCTGTGCTCATGACTGCTGTGACTTGTCAATGGGTGCAAGCTGAGCCCACATGAGGCTTCCTTTTTCCACCCCCATTCTAGTTTTGCTTTGATGAGCTCTTTACTGGATCGATGTGCTCATGTTGCACTAGTCACAGGCCAGGGAAAGGCCTGGGTTCTACCCTTATATTGTCCTTCCAAACTGGTGTGGTTGCAGCTTTTCAGTGGCTTGGAGTCAAGGTCAGCACCAGCTGAGACAGTAACTCTGTTTTGCTCACTTGTTGGGCTTACACAGAGGCCCAAGCTAACCAGACTGGGGAAAAGCGCTACTCTGTCAGAGCCACTCTGCATCCCCCAGCAGATGTAAGAGACACAGGGGCAGGAGATGAAACTTCCACAAACAATTCATGAGGTGTAGTGAGGAGGCATAGGAATACTAAAAAGTCCATTGTTCCTGGACTTAAGCTACCTCTTGATCCTTGTTGATCAGACTTGGGGAAAACAACAACTCATTTAAAATGTCTCATTCCTTTCATTCCCCACTTAATAAATGTCAAGAAAGTTGTGTTTCCCCATCTGTGTAGACGGAGTAACAGTCCCTTGGAGGTGCTCACAGTCTAGCCAAGAAAGCTGTGACTACATTGCCTTACAGATCGATGAAAGCAGAATGCATGTGCTCTCTAGAAGGTAAGGCGATGGGACAGACCCTGTGTAAGGCTTCCACGTGGAATGGAAGGGAAACTTACTTTGGACTTCTAACCCACAGAACTAAAGGGTAATAGACCGGTGGTTTCTAAAGCCACTAACAGATTTTGGCAATGAAGAAGCTGTTCTACCAGCTACTCCCTCACTTTCGATTGTAAACTCAGACTTTCTTCTACATTCCAAAACTGTGTATGCAATTGGCTTCTTAGAAACCATCACTACGAAGTCTCAGGTATGCCTCAAGCTCAGAGCGGGGTTCTGCTCCGAATGAGTTACTGCTCCAGTGTCCTCTTGTCCTTTGAGTGGGACCGTCGACTTCAGAATTATTCAAGCCGGAATCCCGGGTCATTGTTATAGCTTTTTCTCTCATCAGCTCAAGTCGAGTCATTGTGAAGTTCTATTGATCTTACCTCCTTCATCTCTCCGGGCTACAAACACTTCTTCTTCCCTTCCGCCCCCTTCTTAATCCAGTTATCCTTCATCTGCACCACGTCAAATTGCTTTCTCTCATATGAATCTTACATATTCTCAGTGCCTCATCTCACCGCCAAGTTTATGGAAATTACAACTTGTCCATGCTCCAAACCATTCAGTGTTTTTCTATTTTAGGTCTTAATGGCAAAAGATGAATTTTCTGCCTCTAGTGGCTCTGAGTTCAGATTTGTTGTCTGGTCCAATTTCCCCTGCATCATCCCTATGCATAATTACTTTTTTTTCTCGTGTCTAGCCTCCCTTGGCCTCTTTTGTTGTCCTCTTAACAGACCACATTGCTTCTCTCTCTAGGGTCACCTCTGAGGACAAGCAGTAACCTGTCTCAGTGGCTCAGAAGGACTGGACTAGGAAATGACCAAGAGGCACAGGGATTCAGGATGCAGTTACAGGGACCTTGTGAACTACCTTTAGGTGAGGGCAAGTGAGGAAGCAAGAAAGTCTGGAATTCAAGTCCAAGTAATCAGAGAGAAGACACATGGCTAGGCTCAGCCCCAGCACATAGTCCAGAGGAAACCTTGGTGAGGGAACTGGAATGGGAAGGTCCTCTCATGCTACCTACAAAACGAATTTCCCTCAGCTGAACAGGGCACTCCCTAACCACATTCATACATCCAACAAAAATAGCAGACCCTTCGGTGGTGGTGTAGGGAGATGAGAATTGCCCAGAGGGAGAGAGAAAAGAAAGCTCTGGTACCTCAGCCAGAAGATGTCTGAACAGCATGAAATCAGGAAAGAGATGAGTGGGTCAAAGAGAGTGGTCAGTGACATCGGTGGGTAGATCGGTGAGCGGCCGCTGAGTAGAGTGGTCAGTGACATCGGTGGGTAGATCGGTAAGTGGCCGCTGAGTAGCAGAGACTGTGCACAGCCAACGATGGCAGCATGAGTCTATAAAGAGAACAGTAGGCTGCAGAAGCCAGACTTTGAAGGGGAATGTTGTTTTCTTCAGATGGGAAGAGCATGCTTAGCATGTGATTTATCCCTAAGTTCCCCTCGCTGCTGTGATTTGGTCCTCGCTCTGGTTTCATTTCTGTGGCTGTGATAAAATTCTCTGACCTAAAGCAATTTAGGGGATGAAAGGGGTTTATTTTTTATTTTAGGTTCCAGGTCACCCTTGAGGGAAGAACTCAACGGCAGGAACTTGAAGGCAAGATTGGTTTCTCTCCCTCGTAGCATTACTTCTGACCAAGGAACTTACTTTACAGCCAAAACGGGAGGCAGGAGCCATGGAGAATGTTTCTTCTGGCTGGCAGGCAGAGTTATGCTCAGAAAGCTTTTTATAGACCTGCCTAGGGAATAGAGCTGCCCACAGTAGGCTGGACCTTTCTACATCAATTCATAACCAAACAGTCCCATAAAGACATGCCCACAGGGTGATCTGATCAAGGAAATTCCTTGGTCCAGGCTTTCCTCTTGGTTGGTTCTAGGCTGTGTCAAGCTGACAGTTCAAAGTCACCCAGGACAATCTTCAATTATTTATTTTTAATCAAAGCAATTCATGTACCAAGTTTTAAAAAGTCAACCGTCTCAAGGACAAATTAAGAATCTATATAATTTTTCCTCCTCTAAGACCTACTTAGCACTGTCACATGAAACTGAGTCATTTTTTTCTTCCCACCATTGTGTTTCTAAGGATGTTTATTGTTTTTTTTTTTCTTCTCCTTGACAAACTATAAGCATCTGCAGGGGAGAAATGCTCATAGATTTAATGGGCTGTCAGGGTGGGAAAAACATGATAGCAGAAGCCTGTGATCAGGGCTCTTTACATCTTGGTACATCAGGGAGCAGAGGTTTTGTGAGAACTAGAAGTAAGTATCAGTTTCAAAAACCCTTCCGCCCATCAACTCTCCAGAAGCGTCCCACAGCCGCTCAAAATCGTGCTGCCCCCCTGGGGACCATATCTTTAAACACATGAGTCTGAGGGGCATAGTTTACATTTAAATCACAACGTTTAGTGATATTAACTTTAGATCCTTCTCTCCCCACCCCTCTCAACACAATCTCTCTCGGTAGCACAGGCCGCTCTTGTATTCATGACCACCCCCAGCCTCAGCCCCAAGAATTACAGATGTGAGCCACCACACCTGGCTCATTTAAGACATTTCTATTGTTTCCTTCCTTTTAGAGTGAGATTGGAGAAGGTTTGGAAAAATTCAATGTTCACCCTCATATTTTTTTTCTCTTCCATTTCCCCCCAAAGGGTTGTAAAACAAATTATTACTTAAATAAATATGGTGTTCACTAATAATTATTCATGTTGTACTACAAAGTACACTTTCATTGCTTTTTATTCCATGGGTAGCTTATTTGTTTTTTAATTACCTTTCTGTGAGCTGATCATTAATTACCCCACCAATGCTGCAATGTAACCGGATGCCCTTCTCAGTCAAGGAAACAAAAAAGAGAGCCGTCTAGTGCCGCCATGGCCACCGCTTTGCAGCTGCTCCCTGACGTCTCTACCTCCTTGCTCCATGCCTCGGTTGCTTTCTTAAGTTGCATGTAGTACTTCCGTACTTCAAAACAGCACTGTTGTTTGCTCTCTGGCCATAATACTTGTAAAGGATTGGTTGACTATTCCCTGGGCCCTTAACAGGGGTCCTCAAAAAGTATTTCCATTCTCCTATGGTGTAGTATATCCACCCTAGCAGACCTTTGTGTGCTTGGCTTTATGTGCCTACCTCTGTCAATCCAAGGAAATACGGTCATTTTTCTTGTGTCTTTTTAAAATAGTATTTTTATTAGTTCTTTGAGAACTTCACACAGTATGTTTTGATCATATTCATTCCCCATCTCCAATCCCTCTCCATGCCCCTTCCTCGTTTCTACACACAACCAACCCTGAGTTTTATTCTTAATAGAACAATAACTTGTGGAGTCCAATTTATGTTGTCTACTCTTGATTGTGGAACCTGCAGTGGAATATAGTCTACCTACCAGGGGTTCCACCATTAAAGAAACTGACTGTGAGGGATCAGTAGCTCCTCACTTAGTGATGGAATTTCACACCCCACCCTACATTCTGGCATAGTCTGGCTTGACTTGCATGGGTCTTGTGCATGCTGTGACAGGCACTGTGAGTTCATATGCTCAGCTTTCCTGTTGTGTCCCAGAAACACTGTTTCCTCGAAGTCATCCACCACCTCTGGCCCTGACAATCTTTCCATCCCCTCTTCTGCTAGACTGCTGAGCTTTGGGAGTAAAGAGGAAGCATTTTCTTGTTTACTCAATAGAGTCTATGTTTGTTTAAACTTCTCAAAATGGTGACTAGGACACAAACTTTGGGACCCTGGAAATGGTACTTAATCTTGTGTTGCAAGACAATATGTTCTTGATAGATGGGGGATCAAAACCTCATCTCTTGGTTCCCTGTTGACTCCACTCAAAAGATGCCTGTTAAATCTTTCTGCATCTTTGGTTAGTATTTATTTTCTTCATGAGGACTAAGTGCATTCTGATGCTATGATGCTCACCATGGGTTTCATGACTGTAGGCAGAAAAGGAGGAGGCACTTGCCTTACAGAGAACAAGGCTCAGGAGCAGCTTTCCAGAGGGAATAATGTTTTCACTATGGATGGGAAGAACAAGTCAGAATGTTTTGAGGGATCAGGGATGTGTGCAAAGCTAACAGCCTTGAGGAAATACTTCTGCATCTTTCAGAATTCAGGGCTCTGGGTTTTCTGAACCAGGATGCTGGCTGTGTTAGTGATTTCTCATTGTTGTGACAAAATATCCAGTGGAAATGACTTGAGGAAAAAAGGGCTAATTTTGGTTCACAGTTCAAGGATACAGTTCATCATGGTGGGAAGGTATGGTGGTGGGCCATGAGGTGGTTGGTGGTAGGCCATGAGGTGGTTGGTGGTAGGCCATGAGGTGGTTGGTGGTAGGCCATGAGGTGGTTGGTGGCAGCCATGAGGTGACTGGTGGCAAGTCGTGAGGTAGCTATTTACATTTCACCTTCAGTCAAGAAGCAGAGAGAACTGAATGCTGGTACTCTGCTTGATTTTACTTTTATATTCAGGCTTGGATCCCTGCTCTTAGAAGGTGCCGTCCATATTTAGGGTAGGTCTTGTCTGCTCTGTTTATCCTTTCTGGTAACATCCTCCTAGACATATCCAGAGGTATGTGTCTATGATGATTCTAAATACAGTTAATTTGACCATGGAGGTAAACAGTTACACTGGCCTTGGATAATGAACCTTCCTTGCCTGTGTATTTAGGTGTATCTGGAGGTCTATAGCTCTGTCTGGTCCAGGTTCTGCTCCCTGACTGTGCCCATCCTTCAGTGACAGCAAGAAGAGGGCCTCCAGCTTTCATAAGTAGCCTCTCATTGTGTGTTTGTTGCTCTGGGATTCTCCTGTAGTGTGTCAGTACCAATTAGCATTCATGGGCCCGTTCCACAATGGGAGTGGGCATTGTTCTCTTAGCTTGTAAATGCCTGATTATTTGGAATCATTATGCTAGCAAAGGGTATTCACATTGCTGGTTCTTGGAACATTTGGTTGCCACCCATGAAATCTTCAGTGGTCTGGCCATTGCCTCAGTCAGCAATACCATACTCAGGCTCCATCCTGAGAAGGGTCAGGGGAGGAACCCTTGTTAACTAGGTAGTGAAGGGGCCAGCTCCCTAACTCCAGATTAGTACCTACTTCCTCAGGCCACTCTTCAAACGCTGTGTTGGTTCAGACCCTCTAAGAGAAAGACGCAAAGTTGGGGCTAGCTGTGACGGGAGGAATCCGTGGAGATGATGATGAAGGATGAAGGAGGCAGAGAGGCAGCAAGGGAAGAGCCTCCGAATCACGCCGGGGGACCCATGGCTGTAGAGAAGTTCGCTTTGGAAATGTCTTGACTAGACTGTCGGGGAGCTTGCCCATTGGATGAGTCCTGTGTTGGGCTCAGGTCTCTGAGGTACTCAGTCATCAGTTGCAAAATGTGTGCTCAGAATAACTATGTCCTCCACAGATATTCTTTTTAAGGAAAACCGAGTCACATGTTCAGGGCTGCTACTAGAGAGATAATGTTAAACAGAAATGTCCCAGGAAGGGGAGGTTATGGGGGGAGAGGCTGTAATCCAGTGGTAAAGTGCTTGCCCAGCATGCACAAGACCACGAATCCTTCACCAGAATTAACAAAAGGACCCAGGTCTGGCTACTAGAAACCTCTGAAGGTGTGATGATGCCACAGCCAGGGTGTGCGTTTTCCCTGGATGTCCTTGTTCCCAGGGCAGTGACTCAGCACTTCTCTCTTACGGACTCAATCTTTCTCCGGCTAGAGGCTCTTTGCTGAGGCTTTGTAGGAAAGAAGTCTTCTGATTCTGACTCATTGGCTGGGACTGAGAGGTGAGAACTAAAGACCCTTTCTTGCATTTCCCTCCCACTCCAAACCTGCCTTCCAAGCACCCCATGCCTCCAGTCCTTCAGCTTGTCCTGGGATACACAGCAAGAATCAGTTTGTCTCTTGTTAGCATTTCTCTGCAGACACGGCGCTTCCTGCTCTCCTTCCCTCTGCTAATTCAACAGTCATTTATGAATCCTCTCTTTGCCTTCCTATAAGGAAACCATTTCTCTTCCACTGCAGACTTCTTTCCTGTTTATCCTTGTCCCAGTGATTCTGCATCGTTTTTATCCTTTAGATTTAGGTTTGGGGGAGGAAGTGGTACAGCTTCAGTGGTGAGAAGGATCAGGCCCTGCATGTGGTCAGAAGAAAGGAGGAAAGAACTGATCACAGACAC